>NC_136273.1:32826743-33001743 GCF_964187855.1 Myxine glutinosa
AAGCGTAGGCCCCTCCGATGATCCATGGCAGCTCAAGTGCCAGGGATTCCCCCACTTGAGCTTTGACAACAACCGTTTATTGCAGTACTGAACTGCTGTGCAACGTGACGGCGCCTTACCTGCAGCTGCTGACCGGTTTTCGCCATTTGCGGCCATTACGAACAAGGGGAGTGGCTAGAGAAGACGGGTCGCCCCCCTCGTCATAGGGGGGAGGAGTAAGTCGGCCCCGCTCATCCAACCCAGAACAAGGGGTTTGGCTAAGGGAGGGCGGAGCGGGAACCCCCGAGAAAGTGCGCGAAGGTTCGGTGAGAAAACCAATATAAGCCGCCACGGGACGCACGCCACTCTCTTGCTCTGACCCCGTCCTCTTGCTTGCTGTCGCTCGTTGTTG
This sequence comes from Myxine glutinosa, assembly GCF_964187855.1. NCBI lineage: Eukaryota > Metazoa > Chordata > Myxini > Myxiniformes > Myxinidae > Myxine > Myxine glutinosa. The sequence goes on from NC_136273.1 coordinate 32,827,135, forward strand.
CTGGGGAGAAGGAAGACGCCTGAACGAGCAGGTGTGTGCGAGCCATCGTGCGACCAGCTGCGCTGCAGCTAAGGGGGCAGCTAAGGGGCCGCAGGCCACGAAAAGGACGTGCCAGGCAGCAATCCACGCTGGACCCTCCATTGCCTCCCAAAAACAACCATCCATCCTCAAGCCATACCTGCCTGCAATATCCCCCGTGTAAGTGTGAACGTCGTCTGTCCTAATCGTTGTCCTGGGGTTAAGTAAATTGACTAGTATAAGCTAACGATTCACTGTGTGACTGCTTCTTCCATCCATTGCTTGTAAATAACTTTGATCGCTCCTTCTTTTTGCTTGTGTGTATAATAAATCCTGTTATTCCTCCGTACTCTGTCTTCTTCTCTCTTCCTTCTCTTTCGGTCGCTTTAGAGGTTTCCAAATTGAATATCTGTGGTGCGATCTGGTCAACGTTGGGGGAGTCGGGCCAATCGGGGATCCTGTAACGGTCGCGGTTGACCATCCGCTCGGCCCATAATAACATCTTAACCGCGTCCGTAACAATTGGTGTCAGGAGTGGGATACGAGGCCCGAACCAAATTTTTAAAACGTGTAGAAAAAAAAAATTTGGTCAAAATTACGAGCTGCCGAAATTTTGTTGTTTTATAAAACCCGAATTTTGAGATCGCGCCATGGACAATCAAGGCGATCGGATGTCGGTGGGGGAGATAGACGGGTTAGGGGTAACCCAGGATCAGAGGGGAGAAATGGAGGAGAGAAATAAGGAGGTGGTTGAGGGAGTATCAGGCGCACAAAATGGCGCTCTCGCGCACGTGGTTGAAGAGGCACAAAATGGCGCCTCGCACATGGCGGCGAGAGCCGCGCCCTCTGTACCAACGGGTGAAGTCATGCAATCATTTATGGCTGGAATGGCGGCCCTTATGGCCGAGATGAGGGAGCAAGTCAAAAAGGACTGGGGAAACCAAATTAAAGAAATAACTGAGGGAATGGCGAGGGACAGAGTCGCATATGTGGTAAGGGAAGCGGAGAGGGACAGAGACCGCAGGTTGGGCGAAAGGGTCCCAGGGGTGCACGACGAGGTAAAGCGGGGCGAGAAGCGCTGGTTGGGCGAAGTGAAGAAAAGCGCGGGTAAAATGACGGAGGTAGAAATCGCCTCCCGGGGTATGGGGCAGCTGGCGACCGCTGAAGTAGAGGGAATTTTAATAAAGCCAGCGGTCGAAAAAGCAAAAGTAGTGGGTATAGTTAAAATTGAAGAGACGACGGAGGTAACCCAGGAATTGAAGGGAGAAATGGAAACTGTACAAAGTCCGTGCTCACATCACGATGCTGTGCTTAACCTGAATGGAAGTTTGCAGGTGCGCGTGGAGAAAAGGATCCCCCAGGTGAGTCGTGCTGTGTATTGTGCGGGGAGATTTTGTAGAAGGATGTTTGACGACAAAAGAATTTTCGCGCGCTTGGGATCGAGGAGGCATCCGGGCGTTGGTGAAGGGTCCCGTGTGAGTGGAAATGGCACGCGTGGGAGGAAAAAGTGTGCGTCGGCGAGTGGGTGTGTTATAAAGTGTGGGAGTGAAACCGAGTGCGAGCGAGAATGCACGTCGGGGTGTACGGAGTGTGACACGGAGAGTAACGTGGTGGTGGAACGTGTGCGAGGAAGCACACCTGAGTTGGTGGTAGCGCGAGTGTGGGAGAGCCCATGTGAGCGCGTTAGTGGGTGGATGCAAGAGTGCACGCCCATGGTGAGTGGTACGGAGTACGTACCAAGGGAGAGTGCGCAAGACGGTGCGCGAGGTGTGTTAAGGGAGTGTGCGAACAGCGAGTGTGCGCGAGAGGTGTGGTGTGTAACAGGGAGTACGTTGGTGGAATGTACGGACGGCGTTGGAACGCCGGGTTTGGTGAGGGTGAAAGGGGTAGCGTATGCGTGTGAGCATGCAGGTGAAGCATCGACGGTAACCGGGTTAGCGGTTAGAGCGACGGATAGCCGATGCGAGCACTCGGTGGGAGGAGCCCTTTGTTGGATGCGAGGCCCGGCGCGGATCGAAGCTGCGTCGTTTCTCTTCGAAGCGTCGTTGCCGATTCGGGCTTGGCCCCGCCCCGCACGGTCGAGTCCGGGCCTTGGCGGGCGAGGCGACCGGTCCGGTTCAAGGGCGAGTGGGAGGAAGCGGAACGGTGCCCCCTCGTGGGGACGGGGTTCCGACCGGGGGAGATTGAGCCATTGGGCCCGGGACCGCAAGGTGCCGCGCCGAGATGGTGCGTGGAACCTCGGCCCAACCAAACCACCTCCCTTGAACCGAAAGCCGGACGGATTCAACCTGCAGGCGACCAAACCACCCGAATTCATTGCTCGGCTTTACGAACCGAGTTTAATGATGTCACGACGCACCGAGGCTAGGATATAGTGGACTGTGATGATGGTGATAGTGATAGTGATAGTGATTTGATACGAAATTTATAATAGTGGGTAGAATTGGAAGTAAATGGAAAATTTTTGAATTGGTTGGAATTTGGACGAGCAAAATTGATAGTGGGACCTCCCCGATGTGGTGGGATGGGCAATCCACCATCCCTCACGGCGAGGGGGGGCACATGCACTATAGATTATGGGGTGTATGGCAGTGAAAACTAGCCCGGGTGGGTTAGGATATTGTGTGTAGGGCCCTAGAAGATGACATTAGGTAACGTTAAGGTTAGTTAATGACTGATACCTGTAGTGGGGGACGCAGGTAGATTAGGTGGATTATAATGACGTGGTATGTGCTTAGGTTAAAGGGAAGACGGGGAGCACTAGGTTAGCAGGGCAACAGGGAGATGAGATGATGCTGTGTGTTTGAGGATTGAACAGGTGTGATTGCACAGGTGTGCAACTGAACAGGTGTGTGGAGCAGTGTATGAGTGAGTGAAGGTGATTGTGTATTGTGCTGACCCAATGGTCCAGGAAGAGGAGGAGGGTGCAGGTGGCACCAGGTGTGAGTGCACAGGTGTGCAACAACAGGTATGGAGAATGGTTGTGTGGAATAAATGGTATGGGATATATATGGCGTATTGGGATGGATGGTCGTGGAGTGAGTATGGTGGAAACTATGGAGTGGAGTGGATGGTGCGAAGGTGTGAATGGGGGAAGGATGGACCCCCATCACGAATACCCGGGGCGGGTAGTGTAAGTGTTAGGTAGAGGGTACAGGTAAATTGTGGTTGGATATTGGCATCTGTGGTGCGGTTGGAAGAATGATGTTTGGATGGGTGCATTAGTGTTGTGGAAATGGCTGGGCGTGTAGCCTGTTAGTGTGTGTAGTTGGTTTGGGCACTCCACCACTGTGAGGATGTCGGCCAGGTGAGGCCGCAGGTGGGCTCTGGGAGCCGGTAGAGTTGTTGTGGATGGGGCCCGAGGATCCGGAGGACGGACCCGGGTAGCCCAGTGCCAGAGGGCACCGAGTGGGGTGACAGAGCCAGGAGGGGCCTTCCCCAGCTAGATAGGTTAGGGTGAGGAGCTAGGTAAGCTCGGGTGGCAACTGCAGTGGTGGAGGTGTGCAGGTGGGTAGACCTGCTGGGAGAGCTACACGTCGCAGCCCAGAAATTGTGCAAGGGCACCGGGAGATGAATCGGGGGAGTGAGACCCCAAATTGAGAAGCACCACAGTTTGGTCAATGGGAATTGGTTTTTAGAACCCATAGTTTAAGTTGGCCAATGGATTGGCAGGGAAAGACCCCGGGTAGTGTAAAGTGTGTTAATGTCATTTAGAGGATAGTTAGGATTGAAGTCTCCTCGCACCATCTGCATCCACTCACCTGAGATGAGGTAACTCCACACCATGCCATGTTTTATTATTTTTCATTAATGCAAATGTTTTGGATTGTGAGACGCATCATGACGTGGGTGTGACATTGTGCGTAATTCCATCTCTCCCTCCTTATGAGGATTGATGATGAATTGGTGATGGCAAATTTTGAAGTAGAGGGATTGGAGACGAATTTGGTGTAGAAGGGAAAGATGGGGAAGACAAGACGTAGTGACGAATTTGTAAAGGTGTAAATTCTTGTAAATATGGGGTAAGGGCAAGGGTAGTGTAGGTGACAGGGGGGGTGACGTACGGTAGGGACGAGTTTTTCTCACTTCGCTCTCCGTACGCACTTCACCCTGCATTGCCTTTATTGACGTGTACCCTTGTGACCTTACCCCTCGCTCATTTGTCTTCCCCCCTTTTGTCTCCCACTTGAGGACCTGTGCGACATTGGGAGCCGAGGGGAGCGTGCGTGAGATGGCCATTGTGCGCACGAGATTCTCAGAACCAGCATGCATTGCGTTGATGTACCACTTTATGGACCGCTGTTCTGCGGCCAAGTACCACTTGATGGACCCCAGGTTCTGGGGCAGGGCACCTCTGTTGGAGACCGGCCATAGTGGCCAGGGAATCTTGCTTGTGGACCTCGGTAAGGCGGCACCTATGCCAAGCAGGTGGACCACCCTTAGTTGGCCCCTGCGGCCCTAAATAAAAATGAACACAAGTTGTGCTTTTTATTATTTCCAAGTAGGCCGCATGAAGCCAGAAGACATCGGGAAGAACATCGGCCCAGCAGAGAAAGAGAAGACCACCACCAGTTGTTTTGTTGTGTTGATTATGAACCGTGGTGACTGTGCACCCAGTGGTGCTTTTGGTGCTTTGTGGTGCTTTTGGTGTTTTTGGGTGCTTTGGTGGTATTGGTACTGGTGCATCGATGCAATGCATGCTGTCTCCTCCCTCCCAACAGGAATTTCTTTTTCTTGTTCCCTAAAAAGAAAAAAAAAAACACAGGTCCTGGGTTGCGTTGTAAATAAGAAATAACGTCACTGTAAATAATGCTCCCCACCGTAAATGTATAGTTTGAGAACAATTCCGTAATTCGGTTAGCTGTGGGCTTGAGTCTGTTAGACAGGGTGCAATGCAATAGAGGGACATACTTATTTGTGTTTTAAGATTGTCACACTCAGGGTCAGGTTAATTGTAGAGGGAATTACACCTACGTGTCACACTAAGTTAAAGTTTTGTAGGCCCGAGCGCGGGCCTGAAGAAAGGAGGGTGCAGTGTAACGAATTTGAGAAGTGTAACGGTTTTGAGAAGTGTAACAATTTTGGAGAAAGTGTAACGAATGTGAAAAGTATGGTTTTGTTGTGTGTAACACCCTCGTAATGTAAATAATGGTCGCAGCCGTCCTCCTAGTTAATTCCAGGAAACTTACACACAGGCCACGATATATCTTTTTAAATAGTTTATTTCCTTATTCTATGTAGGCTAAATATGTGTTTCCCACTAGATTGACTCTGCATTGCATCAAACGAAATAAAGCGAAGGCCCCTCCGATGATCCATGGCAGCTCAAGTGCCAGGGATTCCCCCACTTGAGCTTTGACAACAACCGTTTATTGCAGTACTGAACTGCTGTGCAACGTGACGGCGCCTTACCTACAGCTGCTGACCGGTTTTCGCCATTTGCGGCCATTACGAACAAGGGGAGTGGCTAGAGAAGACGGGTCGCCCCCCTCGTCATAGGGGGGAGGAGTAAGTCGGCCCCGCTCATCCAACCCCGAACAAGGGGTTTGGCTAAGGGAGGGCGGAGCGGGAACCCCCGAGAAAGTGCGCGAAGGTTCGGTGAGAAAACCAATATAAGCCACCGCGGGACGCACTCCACTCTCTTGCTCTGACCCCGTCCTCTTGCTTGCTGTCGCTCGTTGTTGCTGGGGAGAAGGAAGACGCCTGAACGAGCAGGTGTGTGCGAGCCATCGTGCGACCAGCTGCGCTGCAGCTAAGGGGGCAGCTAAGGGGCCGCAGGCCATGAAAAGGACGCGCCAGGCAGCAATCCACGCTGGACCCTCCATTGCCTCCCAAAAACAACCATCCTCAAGCCATACCTGCCTGCAATATCCCCCGTATAAGTGTGAACGTCGTCTGTCCTAATCGTTGTCCTGGGGTTAAGTAAATTGACTAGTATAAGCTAACGATTCACTGTGTGACTGCTTCTTCCATCCATTGCTTGTAAATAACTTTGATCGCTCCTTCTTTTTGCTTGTGTGTATAATAAATCCTGTTATTCCTCCGTACTCTGTCTTCTTCTCTCTTCCTTCTCTTTCGGTCGCTTTAGAGGTTTCCAAATTGAATATCTGTGGTGCGATCTGGTCAACGTTGGGGGAGTCGGGCCAATCGGGGATCCTGTAACGGTCGCGGTTGACCATCCGCTCGGCCCATAATAACATCTTAACCGCGTCCGTAACAATATATATATATATATGTATATATATATATATATATATATATATATATATATATATATATATATATATATATATATACAGTATATATATATTGTAACGAATTTGGAAAGTGTAAAGAATGTGAGAACTGGTTTGCTGTGTTTTAACTGGCCCTCGTAGAGTAAATAAGATCGAAAGACGTCCCCCTCGTTAATTCCATGAACCTACAGACAGGCCACGATATATCTTTTTAAATAGCTTATTTCCTTATTCTATGTAGGCTAAATATGTGTTTCCCACTAGATTGACTCTGCATTGCATCAAACGAAATAAGCGTAGGCCCCTCCGATGATCCATGGCAGCTCAAGTGCCAGGGATTCCCCCACTTGAGCTTTGACAGCAACCGTTTATTGCAGTACTGAACTGCTGTGCAACGTGACGGCGCATTACCTGCAGCTGCTGACCGGTTTTCGACATTTGCGGCCATTACGAACAAGGGGAGTGGCTCGAGAAGACGGGTCGCCCCCCCTCGTCATAGGGGGGAGGAGTAAGTCGGCCCCGCTCATCCAACCCAGAACAGGGGGTTTGGCTAAGAGAGGGCGGAACGGGAACCCCCGAGAAAGTGCGCGAAGGTTCGGTGAGAAACCAATATAAACTGCCGCGGGACGCACTCCGTCCTCTTGCTCTGACCCCGTCCTCTTGCTCTTACCCCGTCCTCTTGCTTGCTGTCGCTCATTGTTGCTGGGGAGAAGGAAGACGCCTGAACGAGCAGGTGTGACCGAGCCTGCGAGCCATCGTGCGACCAGCTGCGCTGCAGCTAAGGGGACGCAGGCCACGAAAAGGGCACGCCAGGCAGCAATCCACGCTGGACCCTCCATTGCCTCCCAAAACAACCATCCATCCTCAAGTCATACCTGCCTGCAATTTCCCCCGTGTAAGTGTGAACGTCGTCTGTCTTGAATGTTGTCCTGGGGTTTATAAGTAAAGTGCATAGTATAAGCTAATGATTTCCCTGTGTCACCTGCTTCTTCCATCCATTGCTTGTAAATAACTTGATTGCTCCTTTTTGCTTGTGTGTGTATAATAAATCTGTTCTTCCTCTGTACTCTGTCTTCCTCCTCTCTTCCTTCTCTTTCGGTCGCTTTAGAGGTTTCCAAATTGAATACCTGTGGCGCGATTTGGTCAACGTTTGGGGGAGTCGGGGATCCTGTAACGGTCGCAGTTGACCATCCGCTCGGCCCAAAGTAACATCTTGTACGCGACCCGTAACAATATATATATATATATATATATATATATACATACATATATATATATATATATATATATATATATATATATATATATATATATATATATATATATATATATATTGTTGTGGATTTGAGAATCCTGTGTTGGAAATATCACCCTCTGTCAATTGTAATGATTCTTGTAAATACCTCCATCAATTTGTGTAAAGGTCAAAGGTCATCCCCTTAGTTAGTCCATCGCATGCACGTAGAAAATCATATACCCTTCTAAATAGTTATTTCCTTATTATGTGTTCCAGTTTAAGGCTCTGTTGCCAATTAGTTGACACTGCATTGCACCGAATCGAATAAGATAGATCCCCTTTTTCAAACTCCCCCAAAGCCTCCCTTTCCAACTGCGTTTATTTCCAACTGCATTTATTGCCAACTGTATTTATTGCCAACTGCATTTATTGCCAACTGCATTTGCTGCCATTACGGCGTGGTCAAGCCTCGGAGAGAAGGGGGAGGAGCTACATCAAGGGCGTTGCCCGCCCATCATCATCAAAAGGTGGAGCCAGCGAGCCCCCACCAGCCAACCAGGGTTCATGAGATACCATCCTGGGCGTGGCGCGCATTGATCTGGAGGCGCGTTATAAAAGCGCCCGCGCAAGCCTTTTCGGAGAGATGCGGGAGATGCGAGAGATGCGGCAGATGTGGCAGATGCGTGACCCAAGCAGATGAGTGAGGAGTCCACCGCAGCTGAGTCCACCGCAGTTGAGTCCACCGCAGTTGAGTCCACCGCAGCTGAGTCCACCGCAGCTGAGTCCACCGCAGTTGAGTCCACCGCAGCTGAGTCCACCGCAGTTGAGTCCACCGCAGCTGAGTCCACCGCAGTTGAGTTGAGCTTCGACACACAGCTTCGACCTGCTGCTACGCGGGAACCAAATTGCGGTGGCATCGGTGGCCGTCGATGTCCAGCCCGACGTCCCGTGCGGGAGCAAGCTCCAGCTGAACCTCCATCCCCCCCCCACCCCCTTCCAGCCATTGATTCCTGCCTTCATTCCCCACTCGTGTAAGTCTGACTGTCGTCTGTTTGTCTGTGTTGTCCCTTGGGTTTAAGTAAGCCTGTATAGATAAGTAGAATTGCACTGTGTCTTCCTCTTCTGTAAATTATTTTCGTTTCTTTCCTGCTCCTTGGTTTCTTTGACTTGTACATAATTAGTAATAAATCCCTGTTCTTCCTACCTCCTTTCTTCACATCCGTTCGTCTTTGTGATTTCCATCATTGAGTACCTGTGGCACGATTTGGCCAACGTTTAGGATCGGGTTTAGTTTTTGTTAATGGCTCGAGCCGCGGGGTGCTAATCCGCTCGGCAAAATAACATCTCGTCCGCGGTCTCGAGCGGAGCTACCCACCTGCCTTGTGGAGCGGGGTAGCTTCAGGATCGGAGACGGCCAGTGAAAATAAAAGGGGGATTAATTAACCCCCCGCCTCCCCCCCCCCCCCCCCCGCTAAGGGGGAGCGCCGTACTCCGTTTCCGCAACAATATATATATATATATATATATATATATATATATATATATATATATATATATATATATAAATATATGTATGTATATATATATTGTTACGGGGCCCTCCCCTATCCCCTGGTCTCGGTAAACCTCCGAACCCCGAGAGGGTCCCCGGCAGAGAGATATGTTATCCTTGGTTGAAATTAACCAATAATGAAACCACACCAAGGGTTATGAACAAACAATATATTAAAAGCACACAAAAAGCACCATACAACAATGGGGCAATCAACCCTGCAGTCCAATCTTAAGATGGTACCCTAGCTCAGACTCACGGCACCCTCAGGGACTGAAGCAGAGCCCTTCTCAATGTCTCTAGAACACAACGGTGCTCCCGGCGAAGAGGCGATGGCGATGAGGTGGGTAAGGAGATGTAGGTAAGGCGGGGACCGTCACGTGGTCCCAGCCAACCCCAATTGGTGGTGGAAAGAGGAATCCCAAAGACGCTATCCAAACGTGCACATACACCGTGCAGTCGGGAACTGCACCGTATTCTTCAAAGGCCGCTGTCGCACACACACATCCTCGGCAAACCACCGGAGGGCGGGACCAGCGGATGCGACTAACCAAAGGTCCGCGAACGACGCGCGAGGTCCCCGAAATGGCGGTCGGTTCTTCCTCGGGCCGCAGCCACTAGGCGAAGATTCTCCAGAATCTCCCACCTGTACCTGGCTTCGCAGGCTTTTCCACGACACCGGTGATATCAACGATCACACGAGATTCCTTTCCAGGCCTCAAAGTTCCTTCTCCATGGACGCTCGACCACGCTGGATGCGGAGCTGTTACAAAATGCCTCGTTTCACCTCTGCCTCACATGCTCTTCTTCCTCGCTCCACCTCTTCCAGTGCCCTATCCGATTTCCGGCATCATTTTTGTCATGAGCGCTTTTAAACCTTTTAACCACAATAACCCTTACTGAGAGCCAACAATAATAATAATACCAACAATAATTAGGGCCGAACCCGTAACACTTCCCCCCCTCAAGAAAGAAAGTTTGAACACAGCGAAAACTTTCTTTGTCGGCAAATTCTTGAAACCAACACAAGTAATCAATGTTTCCCCAAAAATAAAGCAACAAAACTTCGAACAACTTACAGAGATTTCCAAAGTTAATTCACTCTGGACAAAGCATCAGCAACGACATTGTCCCTGCCCTTTACATGTTCAATTTCCAAGTTACCCCTGCAAAGCCAAACTCCATCTCATCAACCTCTGATTTTTACTTTTAGTTTCTTTTGAATGAAGGTTAAGGGGTTGATCAAAAATCCCAAGTCAAGCAAATCGATAGCGCTTTTTCTGGGAGGCCGAGCTGAGGGCCAGGTTCCATGGTGGTTGGGTGGTGAGGCCTGGACATATTCACTACCTGGACGCCTTTAGGAACGTGGAGTTCACGGTTAGTCCGCGTAGGAAAGTTCACGACATGGACGCCTTTAGGAACGTGGAGTTCACGGTTAATCCGTGTAGGAATCGTGGCTCGGCTGCTCCTCAGCATTCAGTGCTTCCACTCTTTCTAACTTTCCTAACAATCACGGTTGGACCACTTGTCACTGTAGTCACATGAATGGCGGTCTCCTTCTCGGCCACTGCTCTGATAATCCTTCCTTCGGGAGCTGCCATAACTCTGGAAGCCTCCATAATAATATCGATTGCGGCCACCACCACGACTACTCTGTGGTCCGCCTCTGTAGCCCCCTCGACCCCGAGGAAATGCCTTCCCTACTGTGATGGTCCGACCATCCAACTCCTTGCTATACAGATCCTTTTCTGCAACTCTGGCGTCCTTTGAGTTTTCAAACGTGACAAAGCCAAACCCTCTTGACTTTTGTGTCTCCCTATCTTTTATCAGCAGCACTTCCAAAGGTGGTCCATATTTGCTGAAGGCAGACTCCAGAACCTCTTCCTTTGTTTTGAAGTTCCTTCCCCCTACAAAGAGCTTGCCAATATTGCCTCCATCCCTGACGTGCATGTGCCGACACTTAGTTTCAGGGTATTTCCTCTTCTCTTCAGGACGCTTCCTACTAGGATTTTCAGCAAACATCGGGTTACCAGAAACTTGGCCACCGGCCAAATCATTCCCGATAACAAAAGATACTCCTTCTACAGGAAGAGTGGCCTGTAAACCGACGGTGACCGGTCCTGACACCAAATCGGACTCCAAATGGATGACATGAGGTGGAGCACTAACACAGCCCCCAATCCCCTGTAAACGAACACTATCCCCAGTTGCCGTCTCCTCGGACAATGGCAAGATGCCTTCAAGCATTAAAGATTGATGTGCTCCTGTGTCCCTCAATATCCTAACAGGTCTCCGGTTAGTCGAGGCTCCATCCAGTGACACAAACCCCTCTGAAATAAATAATTGGTTACCCTTTTGAGGGCGATTTCTCACAATGGCCATTGCATTTGGAGTCATACTAGTCGAACTCCACTCCTGATTTTCCTTTCCCAGAGCATAACAGTTGGACATCAAGTGTCCAGGTTTATGGCAAAAAGTGCAAGTAGGCCCGGAGGAGAACCTCGTGGTCTGCCAAGGCATGGGGGCGGCGGTCTGCCTCGAGCCCCCCGGACGATAGGTCTGTCTTGGAACCGCAGTCTTCTGATTTCTAGAAGTCGTGGTGTCAGAGTGGTCCTCATTTTCATCTCGAGGCCGCCCCCATGGATTTTCATTCTCCGCCCCTGATGTACCATAGCTCCCCTGGCTAGGTCTGGGCGAGAAGTTCGGTTTGTGGAACCCCATCCTCTGTGTTAAGGCATAGTCATCTACCATGGTTGCTGCCTCATACAGCTTTGGTACTTTCCTTTCCTCCAGATGAACTTTAATGTCCTCGTGGACACACTGTTGGAATTCCTCCACCAGGATCAATTGTCGCAATAGTTCGAAGTCTTTTCCAACTCCTTTTGAATCACACCACCTATCAAACATGGTTTCTTTCAATCTGGCAAACTCCACATGGGTCTCACTCTCCCTCCTCCTGGCATTCCGGAATTTTTGCCGGTAAGCTTCCGGGACCAATTCATAGGCTTTGAGAATGTGTTTCTTCAATACCTCATAATCTGCGCATTGGTCAATCGGTAAAGCCAAATAAATATCTTGAGCTTTACTCACCAGAACACTTTGCACTAGTATGGACCAGTACTCCTCAGGCCAGTTTAACAGTCGAGCCACTTTCCCAAAGTGTGGAAAAAACTTGGCTACCTCCTTTTCATTGAAGGGTGGAACCAGCCTCACATGTCTGCCAACATCCCAGGTGTTCTGACTAGGTGTCGAACCAGTCGGCATGGATGGTACCTCTCCCCGTTCTTTCATTACATCCAGCTCCTTGAGGCTAATTTCCTGCTGAAAGGCCATTTCACGATCCCTTAACTCCCTTTCGGCTTTTCTCTCCTCTGTTTTTTTTCCCTCTAACCTTTCCTGGAGTTCTCTTTCAACTCTCCTTTCCTCTGCTTTCTTCTCTTCTAACCTTTCCTGGAGTTCTCGTTCCACTCTCCTTTCCTCTGCTTGTTTCTCTTCTCTTCTCTCTTCTGCTTTCCTTTCCTCTGCTTTTAATCTTTCCTGGAATTCTCGTGCCTCTGCTTTTAACCTTTCCTGGAGTTCTCGTTCCACTCTCCTTTCCTCTGCTTGTTTCTCTCCTCTTCTCTCTTCTGCTTTCCTTTCCTCTGCTTTTTCCCTTTCCTGGCTCTGTAATTGCATCTCCAGTTTCCGGAGCTCCACATTTTCTTGCTCCTCTGGTAACCAATCCCAGGCTACCTCTTCCCATGTTCCTAATCCCACCATAGATTGTATCACCCTGTCTGCATCTCTGCCTTCTTCATATTAGTTCGGACCTCCACGCTAAAATATTTGGCCAATTTCCAGAGGTCCGATTTTACTAACGCTCTGAACTGTGCTTCACTAGGGGTCACTGCAAACTTCTCTGCGTCAAACTCCATGGTGACTATTGTTAACACCTGTTAACCTTCACACAAGAAATGTAAAAAACTAATTTTTTTTTTGTTTTTTTTGGAACATTTTGGGAATGTTGGAACCAGTTCCAAATTTGGGAATTCTGGCAATGTTAGGGAATTCTTTCCCGGACTAAATTTTGGAAATTTCATATCACAGACGCAGACCCAATTTCAAGCCCACAAATATCAATTGGACGAGCCCCCAATTTCTGTTACGGGGTCCTCCCCTATCCCCTGGTCTCGGTAAACCTCCGAACCCCGAGAGGGTCCCCGGCAGAAAGATATTGTTACGGTTTGCGGATTAGATGTTATTTACCGAGCGGTGGTATTGCCGCGACCTAACAGTTCCCCCGATTCTTCCCCAACTCACCCGATTCCACCCGACGTTGACCAAATCGCGCTATGCTAAATCAATGATTGGAAAGGACACAACGACTGGGATAGATGAAACGACGCAAGGGGTACAGTTCTCAAGACCTCCGGAGGAGGATATAATTAGTGGTGGAGAAAAGGGGTAGATTACAAGGTAATGAGGTAAAGACACAGAAAAGATGGGCACTTAGTTACAGTCTTATCTTATCCCCGACAGACCACAGACAAACGGAACAAGACTGACTTACACAGGGATTGATGGCAGGGAAGGACAGGTCGGTTGATAGCACAAGGTGCACCTTGGCTCAGGGACAGGTTAAAGCACGGTCCAAAAGATGCAGGGAGGTGTCACAGCGCTCGGAGGTGGCGTCCTTCTCTCTCCAAGCTCAGCGCGCATCTGACGTCACCTCCCTCTTCCTGCGCATGCTCAGCGGGGAGTGACCCGCCCTCGGCTCGTTGGCTCCGCCCCAGATGGGATTGGTCCGCCGCTTCTATTGGGTGCGGGGGTTACCGGGCTCCGCCCTTGACGAGGAGCTGACAGCGAGCCCCTACTTGGTAACCCCGTCGAGCACATGCTCGATGGCGGCTCGTTGGAAAGGCATGGTGCCCTCCCAACACCCCCTACCAACCAAGCCGGAGTGAGGACGCGCACTCCCCGCGCTGCCGCCGTTGTTGTTGTTGTTGTTGTTGTTGAACCGTGAGGAAGAGCTGCGGGGAGGTATTGGGAGGTCCTAAACTTCCTAACGGTGCCATACAATCACATTCTGGTGCAACGAAGAGTCAGAATTAATGGAAACGAATCCTTAACTGACATAGACTAAGAATAACTAGCAAGATGTCCTATAGTTGTCTACGTGAGATGCGGTGGACCTGGATGCGACATTTAATGGGGGAAATAGGGGGAGGTCGGGTCTACAGAGTGTTGTTTACAGAAAATGGGACTAGGGAATGGGGGGATTGGGGATAGTTGGGAAGTATTGAGGAAATAGGGGAATATTTACAAGCGGATATGGATGGATGTAAATCCCATATCCGCAACATTGCACCCTTCTCTACCTCGGGGCGTCCCGACCCGATAAATTTTTACCTACTTTAGTGTGGCACTCAGATGTAGTTCCCTCTACTATTAACTCAACCCTGAGTGCGACAGTTTTACAGATGTTCACAAATGAGTAAATATGTCCCCCTGCGACGTTGCACCCTTCTCCTCACAGAAACACACCCACAGGATAACCGAATCGCGGAAAGAATCCTCAAACTAAACATACAGCCGGTAGGGAGCATCATTTACACAAGACTACACTGATATTTACACTACGATCCAGGATCTGTTCTTTGAGGAACACATGCAGATGTTATGCATAGAGAGAGCACGCATGCCAGCATCGATACACCAACCCACGAGTGCCCTGTGGCCCTACGGCCTTTAATAATGTGCAGAGCACCCCATCCAAGCACCAAAAGCACCACCCCATACACACAGTCAGCACCATCCGGTGCACCAATAAAGTGTTCAATAATAAATGCACAATCAAGTGTCCATGGTCACCAGTGGTGTCGCAGCCGGCCGATGTTCTGCCGCTGGTCTTGCCTTCCTGGAGTGCACTTGGCCTTCTGGCTTCTTTAAAAATAAAGAAAGGCGCCAACCGCGTCCATTTCTAAATTGTGGCCGTCAGGGGGGCCAACTAAAAGTGGTTCACCTGTATGGCATAGGTGCCACGTTGACCCAGAGGTCCATCAACGGGTGGTGCTTGCCCGCAAAAGAACTGCGGTCCATGGTGGGCCGCCACAAAAATTGCGGTCCATTTGGTGTATCGATCCAGGCAGCAAGCAGCGGAAGTACAGGCCCACAACTGCGGAGCCAGCACCTCTCTCTCCTCTCTCTCTGCCCCAAAGCCAGATCCTCGGAGGTGGGAGACAAAAGAAAACAAGTGAGTAAGGTGGTAAGGGCGCAAAAGTGCACGCAATACTAGGTAATGCACACTAGGGGCACATGGGAACCAGGTGAGACAGGTACGTTCCTACCGTACGCCCCCCCCCCCCACAAGGTAACCTACATTGCCCCTCCCTTACCCCTTACGGTATCCACAAAACACAACGCTACCCATAAACATCTACTTTACACATCAACAAACGTCCCTACTGTCTTCCCCATTCCTCCCATAAACCAAATTCGTCTTCTCTCCCTCCTAACCAATCAAATTTGCCATTTCCAACTCTCATCAAAATTTGCCATCTCCAACTCAACATCAAAATTTGCCATCACCAATTCATCATCAGTCCCTCCTAAGGAGGGAGAGATGGAATCACCCCAATGTCTCATCCACGTCGTGATGCGTCTCACAAATCCACACAGCAATTCTCCTTTCCTGCAACACAGAACAAAGGAACACAGGTGTGGAGTCATCATCACCACAGGTAAGTGGCTGCGTATGGTGCGACAGGTTCATCAATCCTAACTATTTCCTAAATGACTTTAACAACTTTACATTACCCGGGGTCTTTCCCTGCCAATCCATTGGCCAACTTACACTATGGGTTCTAAAAACCAATTCCCATTGACCAAACTGTGGTGCTTCTCAAGTTGGGGTCTCACTCCCCCGATTCATCACTCGGTGCCTCCGCACAATTTCGGTGGCTGGGTCGTGTGACGCTCCCAGCTGGTCCGCCCACCTGCACACCTCCACCACTGTTGTGGCCTACCGAGCTCACCTACTCCTCACCCTAACCTAACTAACTGGGGAAGGCCCTCTCGCACTCTCACCCCCTCAGTGCCCTCTCTGGCACGGGCTGCCCGATCCACACCCGGGATCCTCAGGCACCCACTGACACGAACGGCTCCCAGAGCCCACCTGCGGCCTCACCTGGCCGACATCTAACAGTGGCGGAGTGCCCAACCATTCACACTCATACTAACAGGCCACACGACCAGCCAATTTCACCACACCAATGCACCCATCCACAATACCATTCTGCATCCGCACCACAAATGCCAATATCCAACCACAATTTACCTATACCTTCTAACTATTCTTTAACCTACCCTCCCCGGGTCCTCGTGAAAAGGGGTCCACTCTTCCCCCATCCACACCTTCGCACCATGCACACCACTCCGTACCACTTACTCCATGTATTCCACACACCTGTACTTGCACACCTGTGCTCTCATACTTGGTGCCGCCTGCACCCTTCTCTCCCCCAAGCGCATTCGCGCTGATCCACAACACTCACTAATCACCATGACACTCATCCGCAATGCTCTCTCATTCATCACTTGTACACTCACACACACCTCGGAGCATTGCCTCACCGATGCCTCATTTGAAGCTGCTCACCAGCACTTCCATTCACACTGCATCATCTGCTCTGTCTACTCCCTTCTAAAACTCGCGCTCCTCCGTCTTCCCTTACACTCAGCGCTCCCACGTCATTATCAAACACTAAGCTACTACGTCCCCACTACAGGTACCAAGTCTCTTACTTAAATCTTGTCACCTATAGTCACCTCTAGTCCCTATCAATATAACCAAGCCCTCCCTGGCTCGGTTGTCATAGCCACCCCATAAACTATTGCGCATTTGCCCCCATCATGGGAAGGGTGGCAGGGATGCCACCCTTACCCACCGTCATACGGCGCGAGTGGGACCTTGTGGGACCACCTCGTATGTGAGTCGTTGCCCGCCTGCCGGACCCCGTGCGTTGCCCCTTGCGGGGTCAGCGCGGGGCCGAACCGGCCGGGCCCCCACAGAACATTACCCCCAAGGGGCTCCCGTGCCTC
The DNA here is from genome assembly GCF_964187855.1 of Myxine glutinosa. Lineage (NCBI taxonomy): Eukaryota > Metazoa > Chordata > Myxini > Myxiniformes > Myxinidae > Myxine > Myxine glutinosa. The sequence continues at coordinate 32,844,257 of NC_136273.1, forward strand.
CCCTGTCCCTCTAAAAACTACCCCTGTTGGTGTCGATGCATGGGTCACGCTTCCGCAACCCGCTACCCATTCCATACCACCACAACCTTGCTCACTCACACCTCTCCCATCACCGGACCCTCTCGCTCGCACCCTCGTTCCATACACTCCGGACCAGCCATACACCTCACTCTTGGCCTCTCACGAACATCCGGGTCCATCTCGACCCCCAAGCTTATTAAATCACCTGGCGCATCATACGCACGACCATATTGGTCACCACTTACACCGGGTCCTCTTTCTCTTCGCTTCTCCTCCATCACCTGCGAATCCCTCATCCGGTTAATGAGCACATCATCACGATCCGAACACAGACTTTGGACCAATTCTTTTACCTCCTCTTTTATCTCTTTCTTATCCCCTCTCCGTCGCTTCTTAATTTCGCTCACCCCTTCTTCCACTTCTTCTAATTTCTGCTTCACCTCTTTTATTTCCCGGTGCATCTCCTCAAGTTCGTCCTCTAAGGCTACCTTGACCGTTTCCATGTGCGTCCTCACCTGCCGGTCCTTCGTCTCCATTACCTCTGTCACCTCGTCCAACCTCGTTGTCAGTCCCTCACGTACCATCTGACATTCTTTTTTAATTACCCCTACGTCCTTTTTCATCTCCTTCTGTGTCGATTTTAAACCCTCTATTACTGCTGTGTTCTTCTTTACCTGGTCCCCCAACTCCTTTTGTCCCACTGTCAGTTGTTCTACTCCCAGCGTCAACTCCTCTATACCACCTTGCAATTTTACAGTCCCCTTTCTCACCTCCTTCTCCATGCGCTCCTTACAGTGCCTCACCTCCTCGCGCACTCCTCCGACCTCCTCACTCACCCCTCTTCTGATCTCTTCTCCCATCACTTGCATCTTCTGCCCAGATGCCACCCTCATCTGCTCCATTTCCTCCCTGTGAGCATCCAATTTAGTTTCTACCCCCATTCTGACCCCCTCTATCTGCTGCCCCATTTTTTTAACTTCCCTTTCCGCTTGGTCCCTTATGTCCCTCAATTTGCCTTCCATACTGTTTTCTAACCCCTCTAACCCATTTTTCACTCCCTCTATCTGATTCTCCTGGGCAGCCATTCTATTTTCCACCCTCATTAACCCATGTTTCACCCCTTCTATCCCATTGTCTAACCCCTCTAATTTCTTGTCTAATCCCTCACCGGTACCCCTCGCTTCGTCCCTCATTACCCCCATTTGGCCCTCCAATCGCTCACCCTGAGCATCCATCCGGTTCCCCATTACCCCCATTTGGCCCTCCAATCGCTCACCCTGAGCATCCATCCGGTTCCCCATTTGTCCCATACTGCTTTTCAAACCTCTAATTTGGTCTCCCAATTGCTCACTATTCTTTTCCATAAGGGCCTTCATTTGCATCATAAAAAGGTTCAAATCCACCGGTGGCGCTGCTACGGTCGCGGGCGCGGTCGCCGTGGCCATGTGCGAGGCGCCATTTTCCGCGCCCGTAACCTCGTGCGTGAGGACGCCATTTTGCGAACCTGCCGCCCTCACTGCTTCGCTCTCCTCATGTCCCTCAATTTGGTCCTGGATCGACCCTGCCTCACTCTCCTCTACCGGAACCCAGCCATCTTGATCTGCCATAGCGCGACTTTCAAAATTCGGGTTTTTATTTTAAAACACAATTTTTCAGCAGCTCGTAATTTTGAGCGCGTTAAGCGCGCTTCGGGCCTCGAATCTCACTCCTCGACACCAATTGTTACGGTTCGCGGATTAGATGTTATTTACCGAGCGGTGGTATTGCCGCGACCTAACAGTTCCCCCGATTCTTCCCCAACTCACCCGATTCCACCCGACGTTGACCAAATCGCGCTATGCTAAATCAATGATTGGAAAGGACACAACGACTGGGATAGATGAAACGACGCAAGGGGTACAGTTCTCAAGACCTCCGGAGGAGGATATAATTAGTGGTGGAGAAAAGGGGTAGATTACAAGGTAATGAGGTAAAGACACAGAAAAGATGGGCACTTAGTTACAGTCTTATCTTATCCCCGACAGACCACAGACAAACGGAACAAGACTGACTTACACAGGGATTGATGGCAGGGAAGGACAGGTCGGTTGATAGCACAAGGTGCACCTTGGCTCAGGGACAGGATAAAGCACGGTCCAAAAGATGCAGGGAGGTGTCACAGCGCTCGGAGGTGGCGTCCTTCTCTCTCCAAGCTCAGCGCGCATCTGACGTCACCTCCCTCTTCCTGCGCATGCTCAGCGGGGAGTGACCCGCCCTCGGCTCGTTGGCTCCGCCCCAGATGGGATCAGTCCGCCGCTTCTATTGGGTGCGGGGGTTACCGGGCTCCGCCCTTGACGAGGAGCTGACAGCGAGCCCCTACTTGGTAACCCCGTCGAGCACATGCTCGATGGCGGCTCGTTGGAAAGGCATGGTGCCCTCCCAACACCCCCTACCAACCAAGCCGGAGTGAGGACGCGCACTCCCCGCGCCGCCGCCGTTGTTGTTGTTGTTGTTGTTGAACCGTGAGGAAGAGCTGCGGGGAGGTATTGGGAGGTCCTAAACTTCCTAACGGTGCCATACAATCACATTCTGGTGCAACGAAGAGTCAGAATTAATGGAAACGAATCCTTAACTGACATAGACTAAGAATAACTAGCAAGATGTCCTATAGTTGTCTACGTGAGATGCGGTGGACCTGGATGCGACATTTAATGGGGGAAATAGGGGGAGGTCGGGTCTACAGAGTGTTGTTTACAGAAAATGGGACTAGGGAATGGGGGGATTGGGGATAGTTGGGAAGTATTGAGGAAATAGGGGAATATTTACAAGCGGATATGGATGGATGTAAATCCCATATCCGCAACAATATGTTATCCTTGGTTGAAATTAACCAATAATGAAACCACACCAAGGGTTATGAACAAACAATATATTAAAAGCACACAAAAAGCACCATACAACAATGGGGCAATCAACCCTGCAGTCCAGTCTTAAGATGGTACCCTAGCTCAGACTCACGGCACCCCCAGGGACTGAAGCAAAGCCCTTCTCAATGTCTCTAGAACACAACTGTGCTCCCGGCGAAGAGGCGATGGCGATGAGGTGGGTAAGGAGATGTAGGTAAAGCGGGGACCGTCACGTGGTCCCAGCCAACCCCAATTGGCGGTGGAAAGAGGAATCCCAAAGACGCTATCCAAACGTGCACATACACCGTGCAGTCGCGAACCGCACCATATTCTTCAAAGGCCGCTGTCGCGCACTGTTACAGGGTCAACCTCGAGGGGAGCCCCGGCAGAAAGATGTATGGTCCTTGGGTGAAAATAAGTCAATCAATAACGAGTCCACACCAAGGGTTACGAACAAACCCCAATATATTCCCAAATCCCACACAGGAATCACAATGCGTTGGCAGCACTTCCATACAATCCTTATCTATAGTATAGGTGGCGCCACCTTAACCCACAACAGTGTTGGCAACACTCACGGCCCTTGCCCCCAATGTCTCTGCACGCCTCCCAGGTGACATCGAGTCGATCCAGCGATCGGGGAATCTAGGTCCGATTCCAATCCGGGGCTGGGAGTGAGGATACTCGACAACCTCAGCGAGGATACCCGACTTCGCAGGTTCCGCAGTAATCCGGCGCTCTCCTGACGCGCGGACTTCGTTTCACAGAGGCACGGTTCCCTTGTCCTGCACGTTCGGCGGCTCGGTCTCAAGCTGCAGTCTCCACTCTCAACCGTCTCCTTCCAATCTCTTTCGCGCGCCAGGCCCACGGTGCGACCCGTACACGCCCTCGTAGGCGTCGAGGCAAACAGCGCCGGGCGCTTGGTTCCTTCCAGGACCACACGGCACCTTGACACATAACCGGCAATCAATCACCCCGCGCAGGTAACTCCTCTCGCCAGACGGGCTTTTCCAACTCCGTTCCAAAGTAGGTAACGATCGCCTCCGCTCGCGTCGGAGCTCTCGAAGCTTCAGATGGCCGCCCTTTCTTCTCCTCCTCCTCTTCTTCACGATCCCATTTCCGGTCTCGTTTTTCCCAGAAGGGCTCCTGACCCTTTAATCACAACAACCTTTAATAGAATATACATTAATAAGAAATGACCTGAATTGTAACCCCCATAAACCCGGAATTCGTAACACTCCCCCCTTTCAAGAAAGAAAGTTTGAACACCGCGAAAACTTTCTTTGCAGGCCAACTTTGATAAACAAACCAAAATAACTCACACCCCAAATCATCAGTTCCCCCCGGGCACAATTATCACATCTCAAAAATAAAGCAACAAACTTTCACAAAACCCCCAGAGATTCCAAAGGTAATTCCCTCTGGACCAAGCGTCAACAACTTCTAGTTTCTCTTGGATGACGGTTAAGGGGTGGTGACCAAAGCCCCAAAGTTACACAACTCGATAGCACTTTTTCGGGAGGCCCAGCTGAGTACTCACTACATGGACGGCTGGACGCCTTAAGGAATGTGGAGTTCACGGTTAGTCCAGGGAGGAAAGTTCATTACATGGACGCCTTTAAGAACGTGGAGTTCATGGTTAGTCCATGCAGGAGCCCAGGCTCGGCGACTCCGCCGTATATAGAGTGCTTCAACTTCTCCGGACTCTTAACAGTTACGGTGGGACCCCTTGTCCCAGCAGTCACCTGACTGGCGGTCTCCGTCTCGGCCAGTGCTCTGACAATCATTCTTTCGGGAGATGCCGTAACTCTGGGAGCCTCCATAGTAATATCGGCGGCTGCCAACACCAACTCTACCGCCAAGTTGTCCTCTTCTGTAGACCTCTCGACGCCTACGAAATGCCTTCCCTACTGTTATGGTCCGACCCTCCAACTCCTTACCATTCCAATTCTTCTCTGCCTCCCTGGCGTCTTTTGTGCTTGCAAACGTGACAAAGCCGAACCCTCTTGACCGTTGCGTTTCCCTGTCTTTTACCAACCGCACTTCCACCAGCGGCCCATATCTGTTGAAGACAGAGGTCAGAACTTCTTCCTCTGTTTTGAAGTTCAGACCCCCTACAAATTACTTGGTACTTTTGTCACCATCCCAAGCTGGTGTGGTGTTATTTTCCCTGCTGTGCTCTTTACCAACCCTCGGGTTACCATAAATTTGCCCCCCCTTCACGATCCATTCTGCTTCCTTTCTTCTTCTGCTCTTTCCTTTTCTGCTTTCCTTTCCTCTGTTTTGATCCATTCCTGGCTCCGTAATTGCAACTCCAGTTTCCGGAGCTCCACGTCTTCTGGTTCTTCGGGTAGCCACTCCCAGGCTAACTCGTCCCATGTTCCTAATCCCACCATAGACTGTATCACTGTGGTCTGCAACTCTGCCTTCCTCAAATTAGTTCGGACCTCCAAGTTAAAATGTTTGGCCAATTTCAAGAGGTCCGATTTTAGTAATGCTCGGAACTGTGCCTCACTAGGGGTTACCGCAAAGTTCTGTGCCACAAACGCCATGGTGACTACTGGTAACACCTTTTAACCTTCATCCCAGAAATTTCCAACAAAGAAAAGCAACAGTATTACTATTATTGCTATTGTTTTTTTTTGTTTTTTTTCTTTTTTTTCTTGTTGTTGTTTTGTCAGCAGAGCAAAACAATTTTGGGAACGTTGGAAAAGTTCCCACTCTTGGGAATTCTTTCCCGGACTAAAATTTAGAAAATTTTATAGATCCCGGACGTAGACCCAATTGCGAATCCGCAAATTGTAATCCCGGATGAGCCCCCAATTCTGTTACGGGGTCAACCTCTAGGGGAGCCCCGGCAGAAAGATGCATGGTCCTTGGGTGAAAATAAGTCAATCAATAACGAGTCCACACCAAGGGTTACGAACAAACCCCAATATATTCCCAAATCCCGCACAGGAATCACAATGCGTTGACAGCACTTCCATACAATCCTTATCTATAGTATAGGTGGCGCCACCTTAACCCACAACAGTGTTGGCAACACTCACGGCCCTTGCCCCCAATGTCTCTGCACGCCTCCCAGGTGACGTCGAGTCGATCCAGCGATCGGGGAATCTAGGTCCGATTCCAATCCGGGGCTGGGAGTGAGGATACTCGACAACCTCAGTGAGGATACCCGACTTTGCAGGATCCACAGTAATCCGGCGCTCTCCTGACGTGCGGACTTCGGTTCACAGAGGCACGGTTCCGTTGTCCTTCACGTTCGGCGGCTCGGTCTCGAGCTGCAGTCTCCACTCTCAACCGTCTCCTTCCAATCTCTTGCGCGCGCCAGGCCCAAGGTGCGACCCGTACACGCCCTCGTAGGCGTCGAGGCAAACAGCGCCGGGCGCTTGGTTCCTTCCAGGACCACACGGCACCTTGACACGTAACCGGCAATCAATCACCCCGCGCAGGTAACTCCTCTCGCCAGACGGGCTTTTCCAACTCCGTTCCAAAGTAGGTAACGATCGCCTCTGCTCGCGTCGGAGCTCTCGAAGCTTCAGATGGCCGCCCTTTCTTCTCCTCCTCCTCTTCTTCACGATCCCGTTTCCGGTCTCGTTTTCCCCAGAAGGGCTCCTGACCCTTTAATCACAACAACCTTTAATAGAATATACATTAATAAGAAATGACCTGAATTGTAACCCCCATAAACCCGGAATTCGTAACACGCACACACATCCTCGGAAAACCACAGGAGGGCGGGATCAGCGGACGCGACTAACCAAGGGTCCGCGAACGACGCGCGAGGTCCCCAAAATGGCGGTCGGTTCTTCCTCGGGCCGCAGCGGCTAGGCGAAGATTCTCCGGAATCTCCCACCTGTACCTGGCTTTGCAGGCTTTTCCACGACACCGGCGATATCAACGATCGCACGAGATTCCTTTCCAGGCCTCAAAGTTCCTTCTCCATGGACGCTCGACCACGCTGGGTGCGGAGCTGTTACAAAACGCCTCGTTTCACCTCTGCCTCACGCGCTCTTCTGCCTCGCTCCACCTCTTCTATCGCGCCCTATCCGATTTCCGGCATCATTTTTGTCATGAGCGCTTTTAAACCTTTTAACCACAATAACCCTTACTGAGAACCAACAATAATAATAATACCAACAATAATTAGGGCCGAATCCGTAACAATATATATATATATATATATATATATATATATATATATATATATATATATATATATCTGTACAGTGTCTGTCTTGTCTTGTCACTGAACTAGGGGAACTCCCGCCATTTCCGGTCGTTGTTGTCGTCATTATGAATCACTTTGAGGGAGACGCAGAAGCTGTGTTCCCCTCCAAGCCCAACACTCAAGACCTCCACTCGGAGGCTGCCGAGGGAGACGAGACCGAAGGGAAATTGGGCCACAACGGTCCTCGAGAGGAGACCAGGTATGTTTAAGGAAACACCAACTCCATTTACGTGAGTGGAGACAGGCCCATCAACATGTGCGTCTCGTGCTGTAACCTCCTGTCACATCGCAAGTCGTCACACTCGAGTCATAAGGTGGAAAGCAAGACAAGACAGGTCGCACAAGATCTGCCAGCAAGCCTCTGATGGTTAAACTGCCGAAATCTCGGCTCTCTGCTCACCTTCACTCCTTCATTCCTCTTTTCTCCCGCCTCTGGAACAAACTCCCACACTCCCTTCAATCCCACTCCTCCCTCCAGGTCTTTAAAACAGCTGTTCACCACCATCTCTTATCTTCCCCCATCCAAAACCTTGATCTTTTCTACCCCCACTAATTCACCCCAGATCCACCTTGTTTGTAATTCCAACTTCTTTCCTGGTAGTCCTGGCAGTGTCCATATGTTTTATGCCTCTCCCACCCCCTTTCCCATGCCTCCCCCCCAAAGCCCTCTCCCTCCCACAGATCTCTCGATGTCTCCATGTCTCTCGGTTCCTGCTCTCAAATGTTGTGTTTGTGTCCTTCCCCCTCTCTCCCCATCTTGTCTACCGCTCCCGATGTTATTTGTTTTATGTGTCGGTTTGTCGGTTATGTGTCGGTTTGTCGGTTTGTCTTTCTGTGTGATAAATGTTCGCTCTTTCACGAGCCTCGATCTTGTATACAAAAAAATAAAAATAAAAATAAAAATAAAACTACTCCCTCAATCTTTTGTGAAACCGTACCAAACTTCTGGTATGCACCTTTCTCTCCCGCGAGTATGTCCGAACGGTAATTTTTTTGAAAATTTTAGAAAAAAGAAAAACAATTTTTTGAAAAATGTATTGAACTCCCGGTACGAGTCTAACCGGTTTGTGATTCACCCCATGTGCGAGTGTGCCAGGCTCCTATTAATAAGCCACCACTATTTCATCCGAATCTGTAACTCAAAAAAAAAAGAATTGTCATTAATCAAATAATTAAATCATTAATCGATTAATTGATTAATCAATTATTCAAAATTAGCCTTTACAGCCAAATCACTTGGTCATTTTGTCGTGTCCAAATTTCAACTTCCTAGCTCAAAGGATGGCTAAGATAGCGCCCGGACAAACAAACAAACAAACAAACAAACAAGAAAACAAACACAGAAGAAACCGGAGTGAAAACTTAGTACTCTCAGCGCACGTCATCGCCGGGCCCCCTTCGATGCCCGGAAATGACGTCATGCAGCACCTGGCGATGGAATATGAAAGGAGTGGTGTACAATTATCTATTCCTTTGGAGGGCAGAAAAAACATGCACATATGGAAGGTTAGAGTTCAGGACTTTTGGAATCGATGACATATTTTGCCGGACTAGGGTCAAACAAGGTTTTTTGGGACTTTGGACGAACTCAGACTCAAGTTCTGGGCCGAACCATCAGACCTTTTGAACCTCAGTCGAGATAAATGTTTTAATATGTTCAAAATCTTATGCGTGAAACTTCCTCAATTGGCACTAGAATGGCACTAGGTAGAGAGCATACCTCCATCAGGCTGAACAGTTTACCTTTTGTATCCCACTGATCTGCATTCAGACGTGAACCAAAATCTAGCCGGCTTCTTCTTGTCACCCACCCAACCTGTCCACCAGGTTTCGTCCGAATCTGTCGACAATCTTTTGAAATATAATGTTATATATCTATTTTGGCCCTATCTCTCAATGATGAAGAATGACTTTTCCAATTCCAGTATCCAGATCTTCACCAAAATCGAATCAATTCATCCTTGTCGCACATCCAACCCGTCCACCGAATTTCAGCGGAATCCGTCCATAACTTTTTGAGTGCCCTGATCACAAACAACCAAACAGGGTTCACATACATAATGTTCGTGTACCTTTAATGGTTAATGTATACAAACTCTTAACTACTCACTCACTGACTGACTCACTCACTCACTGACTCACTGCGATATAAATATTTAGTAGTTTCTAGGTGTAATAGAAAGTTTAAAATTTGCATACAAATCGGACTCAAAGCCACAATTCCAGAATCATCGCAAAACCGTCAGTAAACAAAATGTCTGTTATGGAAATGAGCCGGTGGAGCGTCCATTGAAACAAATTCATGTACCGCAACCTCGAATACGTCCACACAGACGATACTCCATTCCTTTCCTTGTTCGAGTGCCAAACAGTCACATTTGAGCTTTTCTTTTTTAATTACTCTCTGATTATTGTGATCTCAGGCGTCATAAACCTTTCGTTTTGTATATTGGTTAATTGTTTTTTTTTCTCTGTTCATTGTAGTTTTGCACTTTTAATTATTAGTTTTCAATTATGTCTACTGTAATTTTGTCCATTGTCAATTTTTTCATGTTCATGTTCACATTTTGTATAATAACTACTGGATTATCTGTTCCACCAAATATTTTTCTTTACTTTTGAATAATATAGTTTTTCATAATGTTTGAATTGTTTATTATTCGTAACAGCATAGATTTTACTTTCCATGTTGATTTGTTTTGATGTATTTTTATTAATTTCCTGCAAACAAAATATTCTTAGTCTTTCGTCTTCTTGTTTGGCCATCTATAATAATAAAAGAAAATACGTGTCAGTCAGTCAGTTTGTATGTGTGTATCCTCAATAACTCCAAAAACCATGAAACCTAGCGGCCCGAAACTTTGAATGCATACTCGGTGAACTCCACGGGAGTGCCTATGTGTATATATATATTGTACACCACCACTGTTTCATCCGAAAGTGTGCCAGGTATTCTATTAGCCAATTGATTAATTATTTAATTATGTTATGATTATTATTTATTAATTTTCATTATTAATCATTTATTTATTTCCTTTCTCATCTGGGCAATATCTCAGGCACCTTTTGAGCTAGGAAGCTGAAATTTGGACACGACGGTGACCAAGTGATGTGGCTATAAAGTGTATTTTTGATTTATTAATTAATCAAATAATCGATTAACTATTTATTGATTAATCAATTCATTATTTAATTTTTTCAATTAATGCCTTATTTGATTAATTTTCAGTTACAGCTTCGGATGAAGAACTGGTGGTTTAGGTATAGTCAGGGCCCTTAGAGATATTTTGGTTCAAATTCTTCCAAAAGCATCAAATTTGGCGCAGATGTTGCCCATGCCATACTCTTTCGATTTTTGACGGGCGCCAAGGGCGGTATGATCCGGGGACCATACCGGTCCATCCCGCCATGTCACCTGACCTATGACGTCATAATTAGGATATGCATCCAATCACATGGCATACTATAAGTGGTCAAAGTTCAAAATGAATCGATCGAAAAATGAAGGCAGGGATCCATTTTTAAGGTTTTCATAAAATCCAATATGGCCGCCAGGTCACATGACCGATGACGTCATATTTATGACATGTATACAATCATGTATACATGAACCCGGATCATGATCGCACAAAAATTAAACACAAGGATATGGCATACAGTTCATAAAACATCAAAATCCGTACCTTTGTAATTAGACTGATGAACTGCATATGCCTGAAAATTAGGAAATAGACATGTAAATATTTCCTCTAATTGTCAAAAATAAGGTCAGAGTTCGATTACCCAACCCAGAAACATAAAATGGTGAACCTCGCGTAAATCTTGACAAAAAACTCAAAAACCGACATGTTTAACTCAAAAATAATAATAATAATAATAATAATAATAATAATAATAATAATAATAATAAAGGACTCTTATATAGCCCCATCAAGCAGAGTAAACTACCCTCATGGCGCTTTACATTATCATGCGAATGCGCACACACCGCACACACATACTACACAAACATACACACACACAGACACACCTTCACTCTTGCCCTATTCCTCTCCCTCCCCATTCAAAACCCACAGATGTGTACTCCCCCTCCTCCTCCCCTCCCTCCCCCGCACATGTACACAGACATACTCTCGATCTCTGTCCCACCTCAAACCAAAGGGAAAACAGGACTTAGACTTTGAAAGACTTGTGAAACAGATAGGTTTTGAGGGAGGTTTTAAAGGCAGGAAGAGAGTCAACATGTCGAACAGAGGAAGGCAAGTCATTCCAGAGCAGAGGTGCAGCAAAGGAAAAGGATTTCTCGCCAAATGACTTGGTGCTGGTGCGCGGCGGCTCTAAGGTCATAGAGTCGTCGCTTGAACGAAGCCGTCGCCGAGGTTCATAGAGAGTGAGCAAATCGGAGAGATAGTGAGGTCCCGTTCCACACAATGATTTATAACATAGTGTGCAAATTTTGTATTGCACACGAGCAGAGACAGGCAGCCAGTGTAAAGATTCAGGAAGCGGGGTAACATGGTCAGACTTCTTCGCCTTACAGACAAGACGAGCGGCAGAGTTTTGAACCCTTTGTAACTTATCCAAGAGAAACTGAGGGCAGCCAGCATACAAAGAATTACAATAGTCTAGCCTTGAGAGGACAAGGGCACAGACCAGAGTTAGAGCAGCTTGAGGAGTAAAATGACCTTTAAGATGACCTTGAGCGTTGACCTTGACCTCGAATCATCAAAATAACATCATAATTGGATTCCTCGACCTCGAAAACCCCTGAAAAGTCGTATCATACATGATTCCAACCCTTTTGGTTATTTAACTGATTTTCCTCTAATCCGGGTGGCGGACATTTAGTATTTCGCCAATATGGGGCCCCCGGGGGGGGGGGGCGCCCGTCTTGGCGCCCGTCAAAAATCGAAAGAGTGTGGCATCGGCAACATCTGGGCCAAATTTGGTGCTTTTGGAAGAATTTGAACCAAACGGCCCCAAAATATCCCGAAGGGCCCTGATTAGCTATTAGCCAAATGATTGTGAAAATATTTTCTGAAAATATTTTCTTGATTTTAATTATTGCCGAAGGTTTGTCTGTCTGGCAATGCCACACAGGAGGATATTTATTTATTTGGCATGGGGGTGGTGTACTTTTAATGTATCTCTGTACTTGTTTGCATTTATTTTAATATTCTCCTGCTTTCAAGTACTTTTCCACTGCGTCAATAGTTCTTCCTTCAGCGATGAAGTCCACACCCCTTGCATCGACTATTTAAAGAATGCAAACTTAGCCAAGCCCGCTATTGCATCTGCAGAAGCAAATCACAAGTTATAAAAAGGTAATCTATTTTCTTGTGGTACTTTTACACCTTACATTTCTATGCATTGTCGTTACGAGATGACAACATTGCGTTGTGAAGTTTAAGTGCACATTTTGCACAATGTTTCAGCTCATTTAAAATGTAACTTCTAATTTGTGGTTTGAAAGTTACTGACCAAAACCAAGACCAGAAAGCGATAAATAACATGATATTAAAACTAGAGAGGTTCCAGGGAACCTGAACTCAACTGGTCTATATCAATATGGTTAGAATATGCATAACAGAACCACCAACTATATAGTTTATATGTGCTAAAAAATACATGACAAAAATTGATTTTTCAATATGGCCGCCCTGCCGTGCCCATTTTTGGGCATGCAACGCCCAAATGCAATCCCAAACTAGTTTATGTCTTAAAGATGCTGCATAACAAGTTTCATGAAATTTGCTCAATATTTGTGACTTTTAGAGCGTAGACGTCGAATTGTTCCAGACGACAGACAGACAGACAGACAGACAGACAGACGACAGACGACAGACCGACGATGGACGACGGACACTGGGTGTCGACAAAAATTTAGCTGGACATAGTCCAGTTGAGTTAAAAAGTTATGTACGAGTTATGACTAAACTTGGTGGATGAGTCGGTTAAGTAACAAGAATAATCCGATTCGATTTTGGTTCAGATCCAGGAGCAAATCCGGTCTCTCAGTGGGATACAAAAGGTAAAGTGTTCAGTCTGGTGGAGGTATGCTCCCTACCGAGCGCTGTTCTATTTCTGTTTATGTCTGACCGATAAAACGTTGATGTTGAAGGAGCTGGGGCTCCCACGTCGATCGGAAGAATGGACGCGACAAAAAGCTGGAATTCATCCGAGTTGCTTTAATCAAACCAAACACTCAGGCACTCTGAAAAGCCCGTTTATCGGGCAGCAATATATATACATATTATCCCGGAGCGTTTGCCCAGGAAAGGCGAGAGGGGGCGTGGCCCAGCATCCTGGCTGCGGCCTGGCAAGTTGAGGGCGAGCCTGCCCGGGCGTCCTGGACGAGCCCGGCATGGTGATCACTCCGCGTCCTTGATAGGTGCAAGGCGATTGTGAAAACCCAGCGGTAGCCGCTACACACGTCCCCCCAGAATCGACTTGCACCGGCAGGGTCAATTTGAGGGGGGTCCTGATGACCCGGCCGAAGCGACCCCTGGCGGGTCGTGGGAGGGGGTCCGGTGTGGTGGTGGGCGGTCGAGTGGGGGGCTCCGTGGACGGGGGGCGGCCTCGCCGCGGCGGAAGGGCCACCCGTGGTGGGTGGTCGACGTCCACGTGCGCCGGCTTGAGGCGGTCCACCGCAATCCGGTCCGACCTGCCGCCGATGTCGATGACGAACGACTTGTCGTCCCGTCGCAGCACCCGGAAGGGCCCGTCGTACGGCGGCCGGAGTGGCCCCCGATGTGCGTCGTGACGCATAAAAACATACTCCGCTGTGCGAAGTGCTGGGGGGACGTAGGACTGGGGGTCACCGTGGTGGGATGTTGGCACGGGGGCAAACCGTCGGGCGGCCTCCTGGAGGTCCGAGCGCTGGTGAGCTGCGGACCAGGGACTGGTAGCGTCGGGCACGAATTCGCCCGGGACGCGTAGCGCCTGGCCATAGACAAGCTCGGCGGTGGATGCCTGGAGGTCCTCCTTGGGGGCCGTGCGGAGGCCCAAAAGGACCCACGGCAGCCGGTCGGCCCAACCGCCGTCTTGAAGGCCGGCCATGAGCGCGGCCTTCATGGAGCGGTGGAATCGCTCGCACAACCCGTTTGCTTGGGGGTGGTAGGCCGTAGTACGGTGGAGCTTGACCCCCAGGTTGCGGGCGACCGTGCCTCACAGCTCGGAGGTGAACTGTGGTCCGCGGTCTGACGAGATGTCCACTGGTGCGCCGAAGCGGGCGACCCAGGTGGCGATGAAAGCCTGCGCCACGTCGGCGGTGGTCGGCTCGGTGTAGCGGCCGCCAATTGCGTCGGCAGTTCGGTCGTCGACCGTGCCGGGTGCTCGGGCGCCATGGGTGTTGCGTCGGACGGCGGTGGGTCCCATGTCGCCGCTGCGATGCGCTGTCCTGCGGCGGAGATCTTGTCGGCTTCTCTGGCAAGGGCCCGGGGATCTGTGATCGTTGTGCTTGCCAGGGCGAGGCGTACCGGGTTAGGCAGCTGACGGAGGAACAGCTCCCGGAACAGGAATGCTGGAGAGTGCTCGCCGAGCAGTGAAAGCATGTAGTCCATTCGCTCAGAAGGGCGCGTGTCGCCGAGCTCGGGCAGGTCGAGCAGGCGCCGTGCGCGTTCCGCCGATGGGAGGGCGAAAGCGTCGAGGAGAAGCTTCTTAATCGCGCCGTATTTGTCAGCGGCTGGCGGGCTCTCGAGGAGGCTCAGGGCGCGGGCCGCGGTGGCCGAACCGAGCGCTGCTACCACATGGTGGAAGCGGGTGTCGTCGGCCGTGATGCCTCGCAGGGCGAACAGGGAATCCGCCTGTGCGAACCAAACCGCCGCGTGAGCCTCCCAGAAGGTAGGCAGTTTAAGTGCGACTGCCGTGTCCATGTCGGTAGGTCACCAATGAAGGAGCTGGGGCTCCCACGTCGATCGGAAGAATGGACGCGACAAAAAGCTGGAATTCATCCGAGTTACTTTAATCAAACCAAACACTCAGGCACTCTGAAAAGCCCGTTTATCGGGCAGCAATATATATACATATTATCCCGGAGCGTTTGCCCAGGAAAGGCGAGAGGGGGCGTGGCCCAGCGTCCTGGCTGCGGCCTGGCAAGTTGAGGGCGAGCCTGCCCGGGCGTCCCGACCGAGGCCTGGCAAGTTGAGCGCGGGCCTGCCCGGGCGTCCTGGACGAGCCCGGCATGGTGATCGCTCCGCGTCCTTGATAGGTGCAAGGCGATTGTGAAAACCCAGCGGTAGCCGCTACAATGTCACAGATAAACGGTTCTGGAATGTGGAAGTTGCTCAACTTTGAAATTAAAGAAACCTGTCAAACCGAGTGTGTGAAAGCTGTGGACAACAATACAGGAAGGATGTAGGTTTTGGACCTGATTAAGGTGATATTTTGCACCTGATGTAGGATGGCATGAGCTGCTTCCTTGCTTGACGCTCAGCGTTTAAAAAAAAAGGATAGAGCACAGACAAACAACGATACGCAGCAACCGTTGCGCAGACTCTGATACACCGAATGGTCTTCTCCTGCGTTTTTTTTTTTTTTTTTTTTTGTATACTGAATCGAGGCTCGTGAAAGAGCTGACATTTATTTCACAAACAAATCAACCAGACAAACAAAATATATAAAAAGAGGGAGCGGAAGACAAGAGAAGGGGAAGCACACAAACACTTGAGGGCACACAACATTTAAGAGCAGGGAGATGTGTGGGAGGGAGAGGGCTTGGGGGGAGGGGGGTGGCAGAAGTATCAAACACAAGGACACCAAGGACTTCCAGGACAGAAGTTGGTATTTCAAAAAAGTGGAATTGGGGTGAAATTAGCGGGGGTAGAAAAGATCAATGTTTTGGATTGGGGAAGATAAGAGATGGTGGTGAACAGCCGTTTTAAAGACCTGGAGGGTGGAGTGGGATTGAAGAGAGTGAGGGAGTTTGTTCCATAGGCGGGAGAAAAGCGGAATGAAGGAGTGAAGGTGAGCAGAGAGTCTTGATTTTGGCAGTTTAACCATAAGAGGGTTGCAGGCAGATTTTGTGTGACCTGTAGGAATATTTGGGGGACAGAGCCCAGAGAGAGCTGGGTGGGGGGGGGGGGGGGCAAGGCCAGAGAGGAGTCGGTAGAAGACGGAAAAGACCACCAACCTGCCTGCGGTGAGTGAGTGAGAGGCCCTCGGAGATAGCTTCATCGCGGGAGATTCCAATGATTCTGAACGCTTTGGTTTCAACAGCGTGAAGACGAGCTAGTTGTGAGGCAGGTGCACCAGCCCAGAGGGGAGAGCAGTATTCCATTGAGCTGCGGATGAAAAAAAAGCTTCAACTGCGTTGAAGTTTCTTGTGACGGAAGTTATATTATTGTTGTTACCACCACCACCGAAGGTTGGCAGAGGTTATGTTTCACAACTGTTTGGCTGTCCGTTTGTTTGTGAACAGAATATCTCGAAAAGTTGTGGACTAATTCGCACGAAATGATAGGGTTGGGATGTGGAATTTCAAAAAACTGTTAAAAAATAAATAAGTATTTTTTCAAATTATTTTTCAAATAAATTTAATTTTTTTTTTTTTTCCAAGAATTTCAAAAATTGGTTGTGTAATTTCAAAAAGATGTGGACGGATTATTACAAAACTTGGTGGACGAGTTGGATAGATGACGAGAAGAAGCTGATTGAATTTTTGTTCCGGCCCAAATCCAGATCTGGCCTATCAGTGGGATACAAAACATAAACTGTTAAGCCTGGTGGAGGTTTGCTCTCTACCGAGTACCTGTTCTAGTTTTTATTATTTTCACTTTTAAATTTTTTTTGCACGGATTCATCGACTCGTTTTTCCGTTCTGTTTTGTCAGGGTTGCTCAGAAGCAACAAACTTGTCCCTGAATGATCTCATCTCGGTTTGATTCTGGACCGGGATTGTACACTCGTATCACCATAGTGCTTGTCCGCAGACAGGCAGTTGCATCCATGGGTCTGGTGGACAGACGTAAAGTTGGGTGTACCATCTGTGAGCATTCACTGGTGTACATTCAAGATCCCACAGTGCATTTAGAAAGGATCAAACCGTTATGTGTCGGTATGGCGGTACCCCACATACAGGGCCGGATTTAGAGGTAGACCACCTGGGGTGTTGGTCTTGGAGTGCGCCTACCTCAGAACAAGGAAAGTTGATGCAGGAGGAAGCCATTTGGTCCAATTATTCATGCCTGTGCTGCAACAACACCAGATTCAATAAATCTTAAGACCGAGAATATTAAATAAATGGCAGAATGGCGGGAGAAGTGGGGATAAGAAAAGTGTGGCAGGCAGTTTCAGGATGAAGAACAAACAACACCTGACCACACACTATCCCTTGAGGTGACCCTCTTACAGATATCACACTCGGCAATGATGTTCACATCCAACGATCCATACTCAAACCAACCACCAGTCCTGCCAATATCTCTGTACCCATCTATCTCAAATTCCCCAGGTACCTATCTAATTCCAATTTGAACCTTTCTGCTGCCTCTACTTTCCAGGTATAGCAATCCATGCATTAACTACTCTCTGAGTGAAAGACCCCTACCTTACGATTGTCTTAACTCTCCTCTTCGTTACTCTCAGGCTATGGCCGCTGGTCCTATCACTGTCCATTCTGCTGAATAAGTCTTCTGCATTTATATTGTTGCCACCTTTTATTACCTTAAACATCTCTATCATATCCCATCATAATCACCTCCTTTCTAATGTATATATCCTCTCTCTTTCAGCCTGGAAACACTCCCTTTGCCCCTGAAATGATTCTCACTGCTTCCTAAATGCCAAACCTTCCTCCCTACACCTTCCAGCCAGAGGTTGACATAAATACGTAATTTGATGTCTGTCTGTCTGACCGCAATACCTACGGTCATTGCTTATCCAATCTCAACCAAACTTGACAGGAGGAGGACTAAGGGTCACAAGATGGACGTCGTAGCGACCTCATCCCCCTCCCCATGTTTCCGGTAAGCTGGTACTCATTTTGCGAACCTCGGAAGGATGGCAGGCGGAATCAACCCACCTGGTGCTATTTATTGGATGGACAGGAGTTCAAACTTGAGACCCTAAGATCTTAAGCTAACCACCTTAACCATTAAGCCAACACCAGGCTTGTCAGCCCTAAACTGAAAGGGTCGAAACCCAACTGTCTTGAGGCATTATATGCTTATCGGTAACCCATAGACTGACGGACCCAGGCCTAGATCTACTGGAATCTATATGCCCCAAAAGAGGATAATAACATGACCCTTCATGCCGCTCTCTACAGGAGCGGGTGTATTAGTTTTTTCAAATCCTCCAAGGAAACTTTCCCTACCAAATTTGCTGGAAGGTGTACCGCACGCAATGTCTTCCTGCCATGACCCAGTATGATGTCCTTTAACCTTCCTTCAATATCCCAAACTCATACTCATTCAAAACTGCACACAACTCTATGTGCATACGATACTTCCTGCAGAATGAAGAATGTGTAGCGGCTACCGCTGGGTTTTCACAATCGCCTTGCACCTATCAAGGACGCGGAGCGATCACCATGCCGGGCTCGTCCAGGACGCCCGGGCAGGCCCGCGCTCAACTTGCCAGGCCTCGGTCGGGACGCCCGGGCATGCCCGGGCATGCCCGGGCAGGCTCGCCCTCAACTTGCCAGGCCGCAGCCAGGACGCTGGGCCACGCCCCCTCTCGCCTTTCCTGGGCAAACGCTCTGGGATAATATGTATATATATTGCTGCCCGATAAACGGGCTTTTCAGAGTGCCTGAGTGTTTGGTTTGATTAAAGCAACTCGGATGAATTCCAGCTTTTTGTCGCGTCCATTCTTCCAATCGACGTGGGAGCCCCAGCTCCTTCATTGGTGACCTACCGACATGGACACGGCAGTCGCCCTTAAACTGCCTACCTTCTGGGAGGCTCACGCGGCGGTTTGGTTCGCACAGGCGGATTCCCTGTTCGCCCTGCGAGGCATCACGGCCGACGACACCCGCTTCCACCATGTGGTAGCAGCGCTCGGTTCGGCCACCGCGGCCCGCGCCCTGAGCCTCCTCGAGAGCCCGCCAGCCGCTGACAAATACGGCGCGATTAAGAAGCTTCTCCTCGACGCTTTCGCCCTCCCATCGGTGGAGCGCGCACGGCGCCTGCTCGACCTGCCCGAGCTCGGCGACACGCGCCCTTCCGAGCGAATGGACTACATGCTTTCACTGCTCGGCGAGCACTCTCCGGCATTCCTGTTCCGGGAGCTGTTCCTCCGTCAGCTGCCTAACCCGGTACGCCTCGCCCTGGCAAGCACGACGATCACAGATCCCCGGGCCCTTGCCAGAGAAGCCGACAAGATCTCCGCCGCAGGACAGCGCATCGCAGCGGCGACATGGGACCCACCGCCGTCCGACGCAACACCCATGGCGCCCGAGCACCCAGCACGGTCGACGAGCGAACTGCCGACGCAATTGGCGGCCGCTACACCGAGCCGACCACCTCCAGCACGACGACCGGGGCCTCCACCTGACCAAGCGTGGTGTTACTATCATGCCAGGTTCGGACAGAAGGCCCGGACATGCCGACCCCCGTGCACCTTCGGCAGGCCGGGAAACGGCCGGGCCGGCGTTCATTACCAGCCATGAGCGCCGGCCACACGGGCAACTTACTGTTCATCACGGATAAAGCGTCCGGACGGCGCTTCCTGTGCGACACCGGCGCCCAACTGAGCGTCATACCCGCCTCTGACCAGGACAGGCAATCCGCGGTTTGCGGCACCTCCTTGGTTGCGGCCAACGGATCGACCATCCGCACCTTCGGCCCGCGCAACGTCACCCTCTGCTTCGGCGGCCAACGCTTTGCTTGGACGTTTGTAACCGCAAACGTGCCCATGGCTCTGCTAGGCGCCGACTTCCTCTGCGTACACGGACTGCTGGTGGACGTCCAACGGCGTCGTTTAATAAACGCCGAAACCTTCAGCTCCCTGGTATGCACATTGAGCAGCTCCGCGCCGACCGAGCTGGCATGCGCCGTCCCGGCGGCGAACGAGTTTGCTCGCCTGCTCACGGAGTTCCCGGCCCTCACGCGGCCGACGTTTTCGGCCGTCGCAGTACGGCATGGGATCGAGCACCACATACCAACCACGGGCCCGCCGGTCTACGCCAGGGCCCGCCGCCTCGACCCAGCCAAGCTCGCCGTGGCGAAGGCCGAATTCGACGCGTTGGAGCACCTCGGCATCGTGCGGCGCTCCGATAGCGCGTGGGCCTCGCCACTGCACATCGTGCCAAAGCCGGGGGGTGGATGGCGCCTGTGTGGCGACTACCGCCGTCTCAATGAGGCCACCACCCCCGACAGGTACCCGATCCCGCATATCCAAGACTTCTCCGCCCGTCTGGCGGGACGGGTCATTTTTTCGAAAATTGATCTCATACGGGGATATCACCAGGTACCTGTCAGGGCGGCCGACGTCCCTAAAACGGCAGTCATCACGCCGTTCGGCTTATTCGAATTCTTGCGGATGCCGTTTGGTCTCAAGAACGTGGCTCAGGCGTTCCAGCGCTTGATGGACGGTGTGCTGCGTGACCTGCCATTCCTTTTCGTTTACCTGGACGACATCCTCGTCGCCAGCACGTCCCGGGCCGAGCACCTCCTCCACCTCCGAACACTGTTCGGGCGCCTCAGCGAGCACGGCCTCATCGTCAACCCGGCCAAATGCCACTTCGGCACGACGGCCGTTGATTTTTTGGGCCACCACATCACCAAGAATGGGGCCGTGCCGCTGCCAACCAAGGTCGAGGCCATCACCACGTTCCCGCGTCCCCGCACCATAAAGGCCCTGCAGGAATTCCTGGGAATGGTGAATTTTTATCACCGCTTCGTGCCCCGCGCTGCTCAACTCATGCGGCCCCTCTACGAAGCCCTCCGGGGCAAGCCAGCCAAGCACGACATCGCCTGGTCCGCAGCAATGGATGCGGCCTTCCAAAGCTCAAAGCGGGCCCTCGCCGACGCAACACTGCTCGCTCACCCGGTGCTCAACGCTCCCATCGCCCTCACCACGGATGCCTCCGACTACGCGGTGGGTGCCGTACATGAGCAATGGGTGAACGGGGTTTGGCAGCCACTCGCTTTTTTCAGCCGGCAGCTCCGGCCGAACGAGCTCAAATACAGCATGTTTGACCGGGAGCTCCTCGGTCTACACCTGGCCGTCCGCCATTTCCGCCACCTCCTGGAGGGCCGAACTTTCACGGCGTTCGTCGACCACAAGCCGTTGGTTTACGCCATGGCCAAGGTCACGGAGCCGTGGTCGGCCCGCCAACAGCGCCACCTCTCCGCCGTGTCGGAGTTTACCACGGACATCCGGCACGTCGCCGGCAAAAACAACGCCGTGGCCGACTGTCTTTCCCGGGCCAGCGCGAACGCGGTCCACCTGGGCGTGGACTTTGCGCTTATGGCGGCGGACCAAACCACCGACACCACGGTGCAAGCCCTCCGGGCGGCGGACACGGGCCTCCGCCTGGCCGACATCCCCTTCGTGGACACTGTCCTGCTCTGCGACGTCTCCCAAGGCCAGCCTCGCCCCATCGTGCCCGTCACCTGGCAACGCCGCATCTTCGCCTCCCTCCACGGCCTTTCCCACCCGGGCCGGAAAGCTTCCCAGAAGCTGGTGTCGGCGCGATTCGTCTGGCACGGCCTTCGTCGGGACGTCCGCGATTGGACCAGCACCTGCACGGCCTGCCAATGGGCCAAGGTCCACCGACACACCCAGGCCCCGCTGGCACCTTTCACCATGCCCGAACGACGTTTCGACCACGTCAACGTGGATCTGGTGGGCCCCCTCCCCCAATCACGGGGGTTCACACACCTGCTCACCATGGTGGACAGGACCACCAGGTGGCCGGAGGCCGTTCCCCTCGTCTCCACCACCACCGCCGACGTGGCGCAGGCTTTCATCGCCACCTGGGTCGCCCGCTTCGGCGCACCGGCGGACATCTCGTCAGACCGCGGACCACAGTTCACCTCCGAGCTGTGGGGCGCGGTCGCCCGCAACCTGGGGGTCAAGCTCCACCGTACTACGGCCTACCACCCCCAAGCAAACGGGTTGTGCGAGCGATTCCACCGCTCCATGAAGGCCGCGCTCATGGCCGGCCTTCAAGACGGCGGTTGGGCCGACCGGCTGCCGTGGGTCCTTTTGGGCCTCCGCACGGCCCTCAAGGAGGACCTCCAGGCATCCACCGCCGAGCTTGTCTATGGCCAGGCGCTACGCGTCCCGGGCGAATTCGTGCCCGACGCTACCAGTCCCTGGTCCGCAGCTCACCAGCGCTCGGACCTCCAGGAGGCCGCCCGACGGTTTGCCCCCGTGCCAACATCCCACCACGGTGACCCCCAGTCCTACGTCCCCCCAGCACTTCGCACAGCGGAGTATGTTTTTGTGCGTCACGACGCACATCGGGGGCCACTCCGGCCGCCGTACGACGGGCCCTTCCGGGTGCTGCGACGGGACGACAAGTCGTTCGTCATCGACATCGGCGGCAGGTCGGACCGGATTGCGGTGGACCGCCTCAAGCCGGCGCACGTGGACGTCGGCCACCCACCACGGGTGGCCCTTCCGCCGCGGCGAGGCTGCCCCCCGTCCACGGTGCCCCCCACTCGACCGCCCACCACCACACCGGACTCCCTCCCACGACCCGCCAGGGGTCGCTTCGGCCGGGTCATCAGGACCCCCCTCAAATTGACCCTGCCGGTGCAAGTCGATTCTGGGGGGACGTGTGTAGCGGCTACCGCTGGGTTTTCACAATCGCCTTGCACCTATCAAGGACGCGGAGCGATCACCATGCCGGGCTCGTCCAGGACGCCCGGGCAGGCTCGCCCTCAACTTGCCAGGCCGCAGCCAGGACGCTGGGCCACGCCCCCTCTCGCCTTTCCTGGGCAAACGCTCCGGGATAATATGTATATATATTGCTGCCCGATAAACGGGCTTTTCAGAGTGCCTGAGTGTTTGGTTTGATTAAAGCAACTCGGATGAATTCCAGCTTTTTGTCGCGTCCATTCTTCCGATCGACGTGGGAGCCCCAGCTCCTTCAAATGTATATATTTAATTTTATAGTTTCATCACCAAGAAAAACTCCACCTGGCCTCATTCCAACCTATCTCCATTGCTGTATCCTCCCCACTGCCTGCTCTCGTGACCACCTCCCCACCACTTGCTCTCGTGACCACCTCCCCACCACCTGCTCTCGTGACCATCTCCCCACCGCCTGCTCTGGTGACCACCTACCCACCGCCTGCTCTCGTGACCACCTACCCACCGCCTGCTCTCGTGACCACCTCCCCACCACCTGCTCTTGTGACCATCTCCCCACCGCCTGCTCTCGTGACCACCTACCCACCGCCTGCTCTCGTGACCACCTACCCACCGCCTGCTCTCGTGACCACCTTCCTACCACCTGCTCTCGTGACCACCTCCCCACCACCTGCTCTCGTGACCACCTTCCCACCGCCTGCTCTCGTGACCACCTCCCCACCACCTGCTCTCCTGACCACCTTCCCACCGCCTGCTCTCGTGACCACCTCCGCACCGCCTACTCTCGTGACCACCTCCGCACCGCCTACTCTCGTGACCACCTCCCCACCACCTGCTCTCGTGACCACCTACCCACCGCCTGCTCTCGTGACCACCTTCCCACCACCTGCTCTCGTGACCACCTCCCTACCACCTGCTCTCGTGACCACCTTCCCACCGCCTGCTCTCGTGACCACCTCCCCACCACCTGCTCTCCTGACCACCTTCCCACCGCCTGCTCTCGTGACCACCTCCGCACCGCCTACTCTCGTGACCACCTCCGCACCGCCTACTCTCGTGACCACCTCCCCACCACCTGCTCTCGTGACCACCTCCCCACCACCTGCTCTCGTGACCACCTTCCCACCGCCTGCTCTCGTGACCACCTCCCCACCACCTGCTCTCCTGACCCCCTTCCCACCGCCTGCTCTCGTGACCACCTCCGCACCGCCTACTCTCGTGGCCACCTTCCCACCGCCTGCTCTCGTGACCACCTCACCACCGCCTGTCCTCACTCCACCCTCATTAGGTATTCAAAAGTTGAACAAATGGAGGAATCATTTGCTCGATGGTTGTGTACCTTGAAGAACCAGTTATGCCCTGCCAGTGTCAAATTACCAAGATGAGTTTATATAAATCACCTATGGGGGAAAACATTTATATTTGCTGTCTTTCGAGGATTTAGGTGGGTGAGGAGGGTGGAGGATGTAATGGCAGACAAAGATTTCAAGGAGATTGAAAGAAATATTTTCGTGTCTTGTGTAACGCCGGCCTACCTTTACGGTCTGGAGATGGTGGCACCGACAAAGAGGCAACAACAGAGGCTGTGGATTTGCGAGAACAACTGGGTCAGGAGGATTGTGGGAGCGAAGAAGGTGAATCGATGAACTGAGGGAGGAGATTGGTGTGCAGATGAGCTTGACGGGGAGATTGGTGAATTGCCGGCTGAGATGGGCTGGACATTTGGTGCGGATGGATGGAGGGAACAAGGTAGGAATAAAAGAAGTAGACTGAGGTTGAGGTGGGAGGATTGTGTGAGGCTGGATATCAGTAAGGTGGTGGTGGTTGGAGGGTGGAGAGAGTTGGCTGAGGATAGAGGGGAGTGGAGGATTATCGTGGTCAAGGCAGGGCAGATGCTGGTTGCCATTGAACGTCTCACCTTATAAAAGGAAGAGGAGGAGAACAACAACACCTCTTTCTTTTGTGCCCATCTCCTGCCTTTTCCTCTGCCTTTACCAATTTTCTGTTTTTTTTCCTTTTAAACTTTTCTTTACACCTTTAATCTGACAGGATGGTCTCGAGGTACCCACACTCGCCTCCAAGCCGTCTGGACTGTTTGAATCCAGACCTAGCTATAAACTGTAATCCAGGTGGGCAATTCATCAATGTGTGTGCTATTCCTCGGATGGATGGACGTCAAATGGGTGTCCCGTCTGCCAGCATTAGTTGGTGGACGTTAAAGATCTCGAGGTGTCCTTCGCGAAGAGTGGTGGGCTGCACCCTGACCTAATAAAAAATTCCTGCCCTAACCTACTGAGGGCATTGCCGTGCCCTCAGCTAATGATGCTACCCCACAGTCTTGTGCTTCATACGTAAGAAGAACAAGTGATACCTTTGCTTCTTTCCATCCATGCAGTATAAATGTTTACTTTCACTGCATCCATTTACCTTCAACAAAGGAGTTTAAAAAAAATTATTTATATTTTTATAAAGTCTCTGCTCACCTTCACTCTTTCATTCCCCTTTTCTTTCGCCTCTGGAACAAACTCCTTCACTACCTTCAATCCCACTCCTCCCTCCAGGTGTTTAAAACAGCTGTTCACCACCATCTCTTATCTTCCTCCATCCAAAACCTTGATCTTTTCTACCCCCGCTAATTCAGCCCAGATCCACTTTTTTGAAATTCCAACTTCTTTCCTGGAAGTCCTTGCAGTGTCCATATGTTGTATACCTCTCCTCCCCCCCCCCCCCCCCCCCAAGCCCTCTCCCTCCTACAGATCTCTCGATGTCCCTGCTCTCAAATGTGTTTGTGTCCTTCCCCCTCTCTCCCCATATTGTCTACCCCTCCCCTCATTTTGTGTTTTCTGTGTCGGTTTGACTTTTTGTGTGATTAATGTTAGCTCTTTCACGAGCCTCGATCTTGTATACCAAAAAAAAAAAAAAAAGGCGTTCAAGCAGGAGGATATCTGTACATCATCATCACCATTATTAATGAGCACGCTCTTCACAGAGTGTTGATGCTGCGAAATCAGTCTGTTGGCGAGGGTTATGCTGGATGGTTTGCCCTCACAGCAGGTAATCTGGGCAGCAATGTATAATTCGCTTCGTGTGCAGGTGCGAACTCACCTACTTTTCGTTAAAGACACTGTATGAGGAATCCTTGCCATGCACCAATGGCCAGTGCTGGTAGCCCGGTCCCCTTGCTAAAGGTCTTTCATCTGGCACACACGTTAATCTTCCGCCCTGCATGCGAAACACCAGAGTGATAATTCATAGCTGGGTTGGTATTCCACTCCAGGCTACACACATCAAAGGCAAGTGCACACACATTTAAACTGTCAGCCTCATGAGTGAGTGCTCATAGCTCCGTGCTATCCCACCAGCCCTAGAACTTGCATTCTTTAAGAGAAAGAGCACCACCCACATAGATTCACAAGTCAAGAGCTATAATTAGGAACAAAGACCGCGACGACATTGATAATAATACAGCAAAGGCCAAGTGCCTTGAGGACAAATACTACAAAGTGTACCATTAAGGGCCCTCGTGTCATCATAGTGCTTGATCAACCCGATCTGGGGTGTACGCTCAAGATCCTACAGCGCATTTATAAAAGATCATGCCTTGTCAACACAAAACTGAAAAAGAGGACACCCGACGTCCTTGAGGCATCATATATATGCTTTTCGAGTCCCCCACAGATTAACGGACCCGAGCCTAGATCTACTGTAATCTATATAGCCCAGAGAGGATAAGAGCTTGACCCTTCCTGCTGGCCCATACAGGAGGGAGCGAGTGTACTCGTTTTTCAAATCCTCCGAGGAAACTTTCTCTGCCGAATTTGCTGCATAAAACACGTGGACACTGCTAGGACTTCCAGGAAAGAAGTCGGTATTTCAAAAAAAAAGTGGATCTGGGGTGAATTAACGGGGGTAGAAAAGATCAAGGTTTTGGATGGGGGAAGACAAGAGATGGTGGTGAACAGCTGTTTTAAAGACCTGGAGGGAGGAGTGGGATTGAAGAGAGTGGAGGAGTTTGTTCCAGAGGTGGAAGAAAAGAGGAATGAAGGAGTGAAGGTGAGCAGAGAGTCTTGATTTTGGCAGTTTCACCACAACAGGGTTGCTGGTAGATCTTATGACCCACTGGCCCCATATCTCGCTGTTGCTACGTGTTGTTTCACCATTGCTACCTGCAGTCCAAACCCCAATCAATGCCAATGATCTGTGGAAATGTCTTCGCACATCGATAATTGAATTGTTTGAGGTTTTCTCACAACTGAACAATAGGGTGACAGTTTATAGCTGGGTTAACGTTCCATCCCAGGCTCCACAGATCAAAGGCGTGTAACATACCTTTATACTCCTATGTCAGCCTTTTGAATGTACATGGCTCCAAGGTATCCCACCCGCCCTATAACCTGTATTCTTCAACCCTATCTGGGCTATTTTTGAGGATACAGATGTGGAACCCGCTTGGGTGCCACCACTCTTACATGGAGGCACCACAGTGGATTATATGGAGACTCTTTGGGAGATGGCCTGCTCTACCTCTTAGGGACAATGCTGTTATGGGGTTTCCCATTTGGGGTGATGGCCTCTACTGGGAATGCAGGTCCATCTTGAGGGTGGTGAGGTGCAAACTCTGTCATTCCAAGTTCTGGTGGTCCTCTTCCTCCATAACCCCTGAACATGTGGTTCCCATAAAGGGCATACACTCCTGCCCTCCTGCCTTTACTCTCCCGGCCTCTCGGAAAAGGACTGGTGTTGGAGACTAAATCGCCAACGAACCTTCATCTGCAGGCTCAGTCCGGTTTCCCAGAGGGGTAAAGCATATTTATCAGGCATCCAAGCGTGCCACATGCAAGGGTTGCTGGGAGGAAGTGGGACCTCACCGTGACACTCTGTGTTCTGAGTGTTCAGGAGTGGGTGAGTCCAGCAAGTGAATATCCATCCTCGACAGTCCACAGAAGGACACTCCAGCTTCACCAAAGACCCTGCTAATGTGATGTGTAGGAGGGACGTGGATGTAAGAGACGACACCCTTGCGGCTTCATCGTAATTGCCATAAAGGTGCTGGGACTATCCTGTACAGGTCTGCAACCACCAGACTGATTCTACAAATTAGCTGGACAATCAGGAGGCAAATCGTCCTTTACTTCCGGGAGCCTTTTGGAAGGAAACCTAATAGTCTAGCAGTAGTCTTGTCTTTGGAGCAATTTCCTCAGGTGAGGGAAATCCGTTGGCACTCTAACCCTACAGCTGCGCATCGCTATGAATTCAGTTCTGTTCAGTACTCGTGTCTGACATAAGATGAAGAATGATGAATAACACAACTTGAAGCACAGAAAGGTGTGTGGCGTAGTAATAGTAGTAGTTTTCATACAGAAAAGTGAAGATGAAATGGTATCGAATGTGAATCATTTTTCCAGATCCATGAACAAGGTTTACGACACCAGTGGCTGGGAAACTTTTGAAATTCAAAGTTGTTTGAAATTTTAACTTATTTCTCTTCAAACTATCTAGCTAGGCTCATGAAAGAGCAAGGCTGACTCAACAGTGGGGGTAGTGAGGCAATAATTGGTTACAACCGGTAAGGGGAGAAATGAAGAAGAAATAAAAAGTGAGAGAAGGAATCAACAAGTAAAAGGGTTGGGTTAGGAAGGATTCATGGGGATAATAAAGATCATGGGTCAGGATGGGGGCAGTGCAATGCCTGCTTGAAACTCTGGTAGAGAAAGTGGGAAATAACGGCCTCTCAAAGGAAGTTCCATGGATGGGAGAAGCGAGAAACAGAACTTGAAGTGCGTAGTCAGCCTGGATTTTGGAAGTTTAACTGGGAGAATGTGATTGGGAGGGTTGGAGGAAGGAGTCGAGAGAGCAATATCAGAAAAAGATGGTACAAAACAAAGAGACCACCGACCTGCCTGCGGTGTGAGAGTCATACACCTGAGCTTCGATCTCATCAAGGGAGATTCCAATAATTTTGAACTTTAGATTCCACAGAATACAGGAGAGACAGATGTGATGCTGGAGTGCCAGGACATCCTCTTCTTCCGTGTGCAGCACAAGGCTCTGGGGTAGAATCATTGGCTGAGGGCACGGCTATGCCGCTGATGCGACGCCCTCTCTAGGTTTGGGTATAAGAATTTGGACATCACCCATCCATATATATTGGTAGCGTCGTAATACATGAGTTAGGAATCATCTTTTGAAAGGTTATAATCTGGGAGATATTTGTTATTTGCTTTAGCATATTTCTTTGCCCAGACTTGAGAAATGGCACCTCTTTTAGCTTTCTCTATCATCAACAACATATTCACGTCAGAAATGTATTTTTAAGTTTGTTGAGTCACCTTTAGCATAGCACTCCAAACTAGACCAGGTGCTGTATAATGAGTCTAATCCATATGAATCTTTATTCTGGTAGACCGCTCGAAAGGCTTCGAACATGTCGACTAACAACAGAACATCAGTCTTGAGATAGAGGTCGTGGTATTTATCAAAGTTTTTAATGTTGAACTTGTTCCAGATATTTTGTGAGATTATCTGTTAGTCCATATGTGTTAATAGACATTCATTTCCTAGAATTTTGGAATATCCTTCAGTGACACAGGGAAAGTCAATCCATTGCTTATCATCCGCCTTTTTAAGTTTTATCTTTATCTCACTCGGGAAATCGATACATGAAGAAGCATTAAGAGGGTCTTATTTCATGATGTGAATATCAATATAAACAAGAAAGAGCAGAGATTGCAAACCCTCGCCAGGATGTATTTTCAGTGTTTTTTAAGGCTTTTGTGTCAAAACAAATATGGCGGCCGAACCACGTGACCGATGACGTCATCATTATTTGTTTTCTCCACTAATTTATTCCGAGATTATGCTCAAGAAATTTAATCTTGATCCGATGAAGTTTTGTACTTGTCGAATTGTGACGTCATAATGGAGGCACCTATAACATCATCAATTATTCCCCATGAAGAGTTCTTTACAATGAGCCATGTCTCAATTGTTTCTATTCAGCGCTTTCGGAGATATACAGGTGCAATTATTATCGGTTTTTCCAAGATGGCGGCCGAGCCACATGACCTATGACGTCATAATTATCATTTAAACATTCTACAGGTGGAGTTGCACCTATGGTGAAAATTTCCTGTCAATCGGACCAACGGTTGCAAAGAAAATCATATTTATTCTGCGCGAACAAACAAACAGACAGACAAACGGACTCGGATTATTACCCTCGCCAGAGGAGAGGGTATTGCATTTTAGTTAAACCCACTTCCTTCAACAAGATTTTCATCATCACCTAATTCACACCTCTGAGGCTCATCGTAAACTTTACATACCTTTTCATAAAACTCTTGAGGGGATGTTATCAATTGAGGGTATTTTGTTTTCATATAAACTTCTTCCTCTTTGGTTTCTTCATCTCGTGTTTTTGTTATTTTAAATTTCTAACCTATATAATACCTTGTATTATAAGGCTACCTATTATAAGGCCTTAGGCTACCTATTTTCTTCAAGCTATCCAGAATTAAAGTTTGAATTTGTGTTCTCACTTTCTTTTATTATTCCTTAATTAAATCTTTCAGTATTTTATCGATACTTTTATACTTAAAAAATAAAATTTGCTTAGGTTGTGGACAAGTAAGCATTTGTCGATTGAATAATATTACTATATCCTCTTAATATTTATTTTAGGTAATTTAATTAATATCCATCTGGTTTACTTACCTTTTTTGGAAAAAAAAAAGTGGGAGAAATAGGTGTTTTTTTGGAGGATGGTCAAATCCTTTTCCTCACTTCAATGTTAAATTGGGGTGCCCCAGAACTCTTATTTCCCCCCTACTCAAAAGCAAATTCTCAGGAAAGAGAATCTCGATATTTGGAAGGTAGGAGGCTTGGAAGTGGCGGAGGAGGTTTAACGGGGGTAGAAAAGATCATTGTTTTGGATGGGGATGATCTGAGATGGTGGTGAACACTTGTCTAGAAGACCTGGGGGGAGGAATGAGATTGAGAGAATGTGGAAGTTGATTCCACTATCTGGAGAAAAGAGGAACGAATGAGTGGGGGTGAATAGTGATTCTAGATTTTGGGAATTTTACCAGAAGGGAGTTGACGGTGGACCACGTGCGCCCTGCAGACACCTGAGGAGGACAAAGCAAGGAAAGGGCAGAGGGTGCAAGATCTGAAAGGAGGCAGTAGAAAACAGAGAGATCACCGACCTGTCTGTGATTGGAAAGTGACAGGCCTGTAGACTCAGCTTCATTGTGGGAGATTCCATTGATCTTGAAGGCCTTGTTTTCCATGGCTTTGAGCTGGGCAAGGTGTAAGGCAGGGGTGCCAGCACAGAGGGGACAGCAGTACTCCATTAAGTTGCGGATGAAGGCTTCATTGGTGAATAACAGTTCACGTATGCCAAGAAAGAGAACCATGACAATGTACATATGGGAACCATGAATAAAAAGAGAACCATGACAATCACAAGTACATATGGGCAGGGTGCAGCCCGAAATGGAGATCGGTTTCTGAGGTTTGGGACATGGAATGTGGGGACAATGACAGGGAGATCAGGAGAAGTGGTGGAAGTATTGGTCAGAAGAAGAGTGGACATATGTTGTGTGCAAGAGAAGAGATGGAAGGGAAGTGGTGTGAGAATGGTGAAGGGTAGGCAGGGACAGAAATACAAGTTTGTGTGGCAAGGGTGCCCGGAGGGCGTGAATGGTGTTGGTGTCCTGTTTTCTGAGGAGTTTGTAGACAGTGTGGTGAGTGTGACTAGAGTGAGTGATAGGTTGATGATGGTGAAAATGATGATTGGAAAGCTCTTGGTGAACGTCATCTCGGGATATGCTCCGCAGGTTGGTCGAAGCGATGAAGAGAAGGACAAGTTCTGGTGTGCGATAGAGAAGCTGATGGAAAACGTGAAAGATGAGGAAGTTGTTGTGGTGGGAGGAGACCTGAATGGACATGTGGGAAGGAGTATGGATGGTTTTGAGGGAGTTCATGGGGGTTACGGATATGGTGTGAGAAATGGAGAAGGTGAAAGGATTTTGGAGTTTGCTGATGGAGCTGATTTGTTGATTTGTAATACTCAGTTCCAGAAAGAGGACAATAAGCTTGTTACATACACGTCAGGTGGGTCGACGACAACCGTTGACTACCTGATGGTGCGTCGGCGAGATAGGGGGCACCTCCGGGACACAAAGGTGATCCCGGGGGAGGAGGCTGTTTCACAGCACCACTTGGTTGTCTGCGACATAAGGGTGAAAGGTGCGAGGAGAGCTCGGCGGGTGAAGTACCAACCGAGAATGAAGGTGTGGAGGTTGAAAGAGGTGACAGTAAGGGAGGCATTAAAAGAGAGGCTGAGTAGGGTAGAGGATGATGTGGTTGAGCTTGAAAGTGGTTGGATGTCAATGAAAGCTAGTCTGTTGGGAGCCGTTGGTGAGGTATGTGGATGGACAAAAGGACCACCGAGGCACTCGGAAACATGGTGGTGGGATGTTGAGGTTGGAAAGAGGATTGACGAGAAGAGGAAGAAGTTCAAAGAGTGGCAGAAGGCGAAGGGTACGGGAGCAGAAACAGCAGAGCATGAAAGTTATAAGGCAGCCAGGAAGGCTGCAAAGAAAGAGGTAGCAAAGGCGCAGGAGGCATGTAGGAAAATGTTCGGAGAACGCTTGGATTCGGAAGAGGGTCAGAAAGCAGTATTCAGGATTGCAAAGCAGATAGCGAAAGAGAGGTGTGATGTGATGGGGGTGAGTCGCTTGAAGGATGAAGTGGGACAAATCGTTGTCGACCCAGATGGAATTAAAGGAAGATGGAAAAGATATATGGAAATGCTGTTGAATACAGAGAATGAATGGGATGGCAACATAGAGAGTAACCCAGTTTTAGGACCGGCAGAGAAGATAACTGAGAAGGAAGTTGAGGAAGCGATAAAAGCAATGAAGAGTGGAAAAGCGGGAGGGCCGACGGGAGTTGTGGGAGATATGTTGAAGGCAGCAGGAAGTTGGGGTGTGAAGAGAATGACAGAGATCTGTAATTTGGTGGTGAAAGAAGGCCGCATTCCAGTGGATTGGGAACTGAGTACCCTCGTCCCTCTATACAAGGGGAAAGGTGACCCTCTGGAGTGTGGCTCGTACCGAGCGATAAAGTTATTGGAGCATGGAATGAAGGTATTGGAAAGGGTGTTGGAGAGGAGGATAAGGAAGAAAGTGAAGATCGACGAAATGCAGTTTGGATTTATGCCAGGAAGAGGAACGACAGATGCGCTTTTCATTGTGAGGCAGTTGCAGGAGAAGTACATGGATAAGAGGAAGAAGTTGTTTTTTGGGTTTGTTGATCTGGAGAAAGCATTCGATAGGGTTCCACGCAAAGTATTGACATGGGCATTGAGGAAGTTAGGAGTGGAGGAATGGTTGATCAGAGTAGTGATGGCAATGTACAAAAGAGCACGCACAGCTGTAAGGACGAAGGACGGGAACAGTGGTGAGTTTGAGGTGAAGGTGGGAGTGCATCAGGGGTCGGTACTAAGTCCACTACTATTTGTAGCTGTGATGGAGGTGCTGGCTCAGACCGTAAAGGAGGGTTTACCGTGGGAGTTGTTGTATGCAGATGATCTGGTGTTGATTGCGGAAAGTATGGATGGACTGAAGGAAAAGATGAACAAGTGGAAGGAATGTATGGAGACAAAAGGTCTGAAGGTGAATATCGGAAAGACAAAGGTGATGGCAAGTGGTAAAGCATGTGGTGAGGTGGAAAGAACTGGGAAGTGGCCCTGTGCTGTGTGTAGGAAGGGTGTCGGAGTGAACTCCATTCAGTGTACAATGTGCGCTGAGTGGGTTCATCAAAAATGTAGTGGTCTGAGAGGGTCATTAACCAGTGTGGCAGCTACATTCAAATGTAAGGTGTGCACAGAGGGAGCTGCAGATGGAGGAAATGTTGAGTTGGATCTTGGAGACGGCGTGAAGCTGGAAGGTGTGAAAACATTTTGCTACCTCGGAGACATGCTGAATGGAGAAGGTGGATCAGACTCGGCAACGGTTGCTCGAGTGAGATGTGCATGGAAGAAGTTTCGGGAACTGAGTGGCGTGCTGATGAGGAGGAGAGTGTCGCTGAAGCTGAAGGGAAAGGTGTATGCTGCATGTGTGAGAAGTGTTATGATTTATGGGAGCGAGACATGGGTAATGAACGTAGAGCAGCAACGAAGGCTGGAAAGGGTGGAAATGCGAATGGTTCGATGGATGTGCGGAGTATCGTTGAGAGAGAGGAAGACAAATGATGAATTGCGAAAGATGATGGGAATATTGCCTGTGATTGATGCTGTGAAGAGGAACAGGTTGAGATGGTTTGGTCATGTATTGAGGAAGGATGAA
The DNA here is from genome assembly GCF_964187855.1 of Myxine glutinosa. Taxonomy (NCBI): domain Eukaryota; kingdom Metazoa; phylum Chordata; class Myxini; order Myxiniformes; family Myxinidae; genus Myxine; species Myxine glutinosa. The sequence goes on from NC_136273.1 coordinate 32,878,512, forward strand.
AGTGACTGGTTGAGAAGAGTGATGGAAGTTAATGTAGAAGGAAGTAGAGGACGGGGAAGACCGAGAAAGACTTGGCTAAAGATGGTGGAAGAAGAAATGCGGGCAAGGGGGTTAACAAGGAGAGATGCAGAAAATAGGGCAAAATGGAGAAGATTGTCATGGGGACCGCAAGGCTAACCCCCGCTCTAGCAGGGAACATGGCCTTAAAATGCATGTTGTTGTTGTTGTTGTTGTTGTATGCCAAGAAAGGACTTTGGAGATCAACTTTGAAATGCCGTTTGCCCAAAAAAGATCATGGCTAATAGTGAGACCAAAGAGGTTGAGGGACTGAACTTCTTTGAGTGGGATGTTGAGAAAATGGATGGGAGGGCTTGCCAAGTGATTCTTTTGGAGTGAGTGTGAGATTTGTTAGGATGGAAAGCCATATTCCAAGTGTTTGACCAGTTTGTGATTTTGTCAATGTCTGAGGAGAGGGAAGAGGCTGCGGCCTGTCTGTCTGAAGGATGAGGGATGTCACAGCAGAGGGTGGACTCATCAGCAAAGAGATAAAGAGGATTTTCCAGAGAGTCAGAGAGATCGTTGGTGAAGATTGGGAATAGGACTGGGCCCAGAAGACTGCATTGTGGAACTCCAGGGTTAACAGGGAGAGGAGTTGAAGGGATTCCTTGAGAGCCACACGTTGGCTACGAGAGTAGAGGAAGTTAGTAACCCAAGAGTGGAGTTGGCCTTGGATGCCATAGGCAGAGCAGGGAGTTTGTAGAGCAAGGCGGGATGCCAGACTGTATTGAAAGCTCAAGATACGTCTGCAGAGAAGGCCCTGATCTCATGTCTAACTAAGGTAGAGTGACCTGGTCTGAATCCCAATTGGTGATATTTAAAATAACTATTTGGAATATTTTATAAAATGTTGTATTGCTTCTCTATGAAAGTTATTGCTTGCTCAAGCACTATTTGATCATATTAATGCATATATATAATAGCTATTGTATAAGTTATAATGATTGTTTTGGTTATTATGTGCATTTCTAACCATTGTCATTGTCATTTTCAGACGGCGATACAGAAGAGCGTATGCAGAAATGTCCGGACAACACATTGCGCTCATCTCGGTGCATGCCAGCCCTCTGGCTCAACCCGGGGCAGGAGGTGCTGGGGGACAGAATGTGTATCTGCATCACGTGGCTCAAGGTTTGGTGAGCATGGGTTGGCAAGTAGACGTATTCACCCGGAGAACGACGATCAAACAAGAATGTGTGGTAGACACAGCCTTCGGCTATCGTGTGGTGAACGTCAGCGCCGGTCCTGAGGAGCCCATTCCACGAGAGAAAATATATGAGCACTTGCAGAAGTTTCTCTCTGAAGTCCTTCTTTATCAGAAGGTGCACGGCATCCACTATCCGATAGTCCACACCAACTATTGGCTTTCAGCATGGGTTGGTCTTCGGCTACACGAGATCCAAGGCAACCTGCAAGTCCATACGTTCCACTCGTTGGCATTGATAAAGTTCAAGGGCAAGAGAGACTTGGACAAAATCGACAACATCCGCATTTCTATTGAGAAAGAGGTTCTTGATAAAGCCAACTCAATCGTTTCCACCAGCCCCGAGGAAGTAAAGCACTTGAAAAAGATCACGAGTGACCTGGATAATGTTTCCATCATTTCTTGTGGGACAGACCAAAGGCTGTTTGGCGCGACGGATCGTACCTCAGCTCGCACCCTCTTGAAGGTGCCGCTGGATGCAAAGGTGGTGCTCTATGTAGGTCGCCTAGACCCTCGAAAGGGCATCGAGACATTACTCCAAGCTGCAAAAATCTTGTCTTCTGAGCAACCAAATGTGCTCGTTCTCATCGTCGGTGGGGCAGTCGCGGGACACGAAGACAGCGTGGAGCTCAGACGCCTCAAGAACATCGTTCAACAACTCAACATAAAGGATGTGGTCAAGTTTGAAGGATTAGTAGAACATGGGATGCTGCATCATTACTACGCAGCCGCCAACGTGCTTGTCGTTCCGAGCATTTACGAACCTTTTGGGATGGTCGCCATTGAGGCGATGGCGAGTCGACTCCCGGTGGTGGCGAGTGATGTCGGTGGCTTGCGACACATTGTCGTTTCTGGAGAGACCGGCTACGTGTGTCCACCACGGGATCACTGTGCCTTCAGCGAAGCGATTGACCTGATTCTCTCGGACCCGGAGTTGGCAGAAGATGCTGGCAGAAAGGGCAGGAAGCGTGTTGAAAGTCACTTCACATGGGACATTGTGGCTTCCAAATTAAGCGACCTTTACAAAATGTTGTTGAAGGACGAAAATTAGTTTGTAATGTTCTGCAACATCCTTTAAAATCTCATTGATTCATTCCTGAAGCTGGTTACAAGGTCACCGTGCTTGTAGAATTGTCTGGTCATGCACATCTAGCCCCATTGGTTCATATAAAACCCATAATATTCGTTTGTTTTTGAACATTGATAGACAGGACAACTTCTGCTTGGATTTTTGATAAATTGCATAGATATATGCTAGTTCCTTTGGGATGCTGAAGAAAGTGGGTATGTAGTCTATTAAAGAAGCATGTTGCTGATAAAGAAAATAGAGGAATTATAAACATAAAAGGCAATTACTGGACTGTTGAATAAAGTTACTTAAAACTTCTTAAAAGGAGATGCAATACAAGAATACAGCAAGGTGGGACAGGTATGGCTGAACGCACCTCTGTATAGCCTCCTTGGTAACGTGTAAATGTTTAGCATCCTGAATGTCTGACGCAAGAGGGCTCTCTGTGTGGCAGGGTAACAGACAATTTCCGATGAACAGGTTCAGTATATTGAACGAAACACCTGAGAACAACTTGAATGAAAGAATGAATGAAAGAATAATGAATATATATATATATATATATATATATATATATATATATATATATATATATATATATATATATATATATATATATATATAGATCTTCAGGGAATCTTAGGGCAAGAGAGATCTTAGGAGAATTGTCTGTACTTTGGGAAGAGAACATGGAGGAGGTGCACGAGAGGAAAGTACAGTGAACTGGAGGCAGAGTGCCAGGAGAAGGGTTGGCGAGTTTCTTGTCAGCCATTTGAGATGGGGTGTAGAGGGTATATTGGCAATTCCTTTTCTGCATTGCTTGCTCGGCTTGGAGTGTGTAAGATAGAAAGAAGGAGGATGTGTGACAGAGTGGCCCAGGTTGCCTTGAAAGGCTCACTTTGGATATGGAGGACGATTATGGAGGCACGTCGAACGGTGTAGGTTGAGGTTGTGGAGGGTGGTTCATTTCAGTCTAAAGGGGTAGTGACTGAGCACGGCAGAGAAATGGAGATGTGTGAATGGTGTGTGTGTGTGTGTGTGTGTTGCAGGAGTGGTTGTGTGTGTTGCAAGAGTGGGTGTGTGTGTTGCAGGAGTGGGTGTGTGTTGCAGGAGTGGGTGTGGTTTTGCATGAATGTGTTTTTGGTTGAGTGGTGCATGTTGTACGGGTGGTGGTCGGTTGTTTTTTTTGGTGTGTGAGTGGATGAGTGGCTGTGGATTCTGGGAGTGGAGGCAGTTTTGTTGTTGCAGTCTGTGTTCTCACTGGCTGGGGGTGGGGGTATGTACGCATCCGGGTGTAGCTGATGCATGTGGAGGCGTATGTGCCCCTGCTGGCCCACCTTAGCTGACCGTATCGAGGTTGAAGGGCCGAACGGGATGATGCTGAGGACGTCGACTGAGGACCCGGTCAGTGAGGAACACTTGTGACCAGGTGTGTTTTGAAATTTATATATATATATATATATATATATATATATATATATATATATATATATATATATATATATGACTCCATGGTAAGATCTCCAACCTTTAATTGAACAAACAATGACTCAACGTTTCGATTAACAACATGTGACAAAGCCACACGCCTCCGTTAATCTTCCTCAAGAGTGATAAAATCATCTCAACATCCCCTTATATGCAAAGTGGGTGGGGTATATGCAAAGTGGGGTGGGCAAAGCTGGACAGCCAATTAAATGATATCACACCGCTCTCGTGAACGGAGACATTACTGACCAAATTCAAAAATCAACCGCATATTAACGGCTCAAAACAATCCTGTAAGCAATGCTGGATTATAACAAGTGTTCAGAAAATCAGGAACAATCATTACATTTAATTAAAAGTTAAACTTGTAAATAATAAAATTGTAAATTAAATTAAAACTGTAAATATATTAAAGCAAAAAATTTTTAAGATAAAATAAAATTGCCATAATATCAAGATCATCACATGTGGCCCTATGCGGTAAAAGGGAATGTGGGGAGGGTGGGAGGGCTAATAGGGGGGGATAAAAATGGGGGGGGGGAACCGGAGGGGGGGCGGAGGGGGAGGGTTTGGGAGAGGGGTGGTTTGGGGGGGGGGGGGGGAGAGGGAGGGGGTAAATTGTCCAAATAAAAATTGTCCAAATTGTCCAACTAGTAAATCGTCACACAAGGTTTTTATTTGGACAATTTACCCCTTCCCTCTCCCCCCCCCCCAAACCACCCCTCTCCCCAAACCCTCCCCCTCCGCTTCCGCCCCCCCTCCGGTTCCCCCCCCCCCCATTTTTTTTTACCCCCCCCCCCCCCTATTACTCCCCTCCCCTTCCCGCATTCCCCTTTACTGCATAGGGCCACATGTGATGATCTTGATATTATGGCAATTTTATTTTATCTTAAAATTTTTTTGCTTTAATATATTTACAGTTTTAATTGAATTTACAATTTAATTATTTACAAGTTTAACTTTTAATTAAATATAATGATTGTTCCTGATTTTCTAAACACGAGTTATAATCCAACATTGCTTACAGGATTATTTTGAGCCGTTAATATGCGGTTGATTTTTGAATTTGGTCAGTAACGTCTCCGTTCACGAGAGCGGTGTGATACGGTTTAATTGGCTATCCAGCTTTGCCCACCCCACTTTGCATATACCCCGCCCACTTTGCATATAAGGGGATGTTGAGATGATTTTATCACTCTTGAGGAAGATTAACCGAGGCGTGTGGCTTTGTCACATGTTGTTAATCGAAACGTTGTCATTGATTGTTCAATTAAAGGTTGGAGATCTTACCATGGAGTCATTTGGATTTACTCCCAACCGCAAATCTTTGCTTATATATATATATATATACATATATATATATACATATATATATATATATATATAATATTGTTACAGCCTGGGGCTCTGGTCTACTACGAGGGGTTTGAAAATTGCTCTTTAAAATGTTAACATCAGAATTATAGACACAGGAAGTGTTTTAGTAAAATCCCTTGATCAATAAACTAAGTGGAGACAAAATACAATTCCATAAAATGCGCTTATTAAGATCAACTGATACTTGTTCGCGAGTGTTCCTTGACTGCTGTTTTTTTTCCAAACTACCGACCCAAGCCAGGGTTCAGTGCAAAAACAACATTCTGTGTTCTGGTCTGATCCAGTCCAGGTTTTTGCATGTTTTTCACATTTGGGTTACAGCACTCGTTAATGGCTGATCCAAAAGTTCTTCTATCCCTATAAATACTAGTACCCGACTGCAAAGCCGCAATGAGCCGGCGAAGCCAAAGCCTCTTGCCACTATTTTACCCATCACGGTGGCATCAGTAGGTTAGGTAGTTGATAGTAGGTCGGTGTAGGTACCGTACCTGGTAGGACTTGGTAAAAGAGAAGAGCAGACAGTCCTCCCCAATACCGACATACAATAAATGTCACAAGAAGCTTAAGGAAGTAACTATACGATGTGCTAGCTTAGGGCCTATTTTAAGAAATTTTAACTGGGCTTAACATACGTTTTCACAGTATGTGTGTAGTCTTCTAACTTCAGTCGCTGTCAGGACTGGTTCTCTCCGGACACTGCGGCTTCCTCCACCAGAAGAAGTTAGCTTGCAGTAAGATCAGTGCCGACAGATCAGACGATAGCGCCGTTTCAACGGCAATGTGTGACTGTCGTCAATCAAACCGAGCTTTCTTTCTTTATGTAAACCGCTTATACCGTATTTCTGGCCGTGAAAAACTATCCCCTACGGCCGCGAGATTTCTAAAAAATAATTCTTCATCAATTTTAGAATATTTGACGCCGTTTTCAGCGTCCGAAACGCATAATAAGCTTTTTAAAAATATTTTTCAAATGCTCGAATCTCATTGGTTCCGGTGTTTGGTGACGATTTTCGTTGAAGATAACGAGGTTGGTCTTAACGTATTTTAATTACAAATTAGAGGTGCATTAGATTGTGAATCAAACAAAGATGGGTGAAACAAACTCCTATTGAACTTTTTCGCAATTGTTTTATGCAAACTTCCGCATCCGGTCGATGGCGGCCTCCATTGCGTGATTTGGTTTTAGAAATATTTTTTCAAATGCTCGCATCTCATTGGTTCCGGTGTTTGGTGACGCTTTTCGTTGAAGATAACTAGGCCCGTGCGGGCCGAGGTTGGTCTTAAAGTATTTTAATTATCAATTAGAGGTGCATAAGATTGTGAATCAAACAAAGACGGGTGAAAGAAACTCCTATTGAACGTTTTTCAATTTGTTATGCGTACTTCCGCATCCGCAAGATGGCGGCCTCCATTGCGCTTCGGAATTCTCAAGCCAAGGGATACAGCATAATCTGGTTTTCGACATAATACGTATGCGTTTATTGACAACACCGGCTTCGCCGGCTATAATGGCTGCTAATGATGGTGGCAATGACAATAGCAGCAATAAGACTGGTAAAAGACAATTATCTGCGAAGAGTAGTGATATTAGCCGTGAGTGAAGCCTCGGTCACTCACATGACTATGTCTCTCATTTACGTACTGTTTGAACTTTATTTGTACCATGAAAACGTCTATTAATTACATACTCTTCAAACTTACCTTTTAAACCTTTAGACCAATTACACCCTTTATATCTCATGGTTCCCTTTAGAACCTTTAATACCCTTATAGACCGCTTAAGACCCCTCATAAGATGCTTAAGACCCCGCTAGAACACTTAGACCCATTAGAACCTTAAGAGACCTAATTCCCTTAAGACCCCATAAAACCCGTTTTCACCCATATATTCCTAAGAACCTTTAGACCCCGTTAGACCCTTTAGAATTCTAAGACCCCATGAGACCCTGTAGATCACGTTAGATCCTTTAGAACCCAAATACCTCTAAGATCTAATATATAAAGAAGAAAGTTTGCGTTTGTTATTTTAGGCATTTTTAGGAACGTTTAGTTTAGGCATTCTACTCACATTGTAATTGTACATACTTTATAGACGTACTCGCATTCTATTTGTACATACTTTGTAGATCTACTCATTCTAATTGTACATGCTTTATAGAGGTACTCACATTCTAATTGTACATACTTTGTAGATCTACTCATTCTAATTGTACATGCTTTATAGAGGTACTTACATTATATTTGTACATACTTTGTAGATCTACTCATTCTAATTGTACATGCTTTATAGAGGTACTTACATTATATTTGTACATACTTTGTAGATCTACTCATTCTAATTGTACATGCTTTATAGAGGTACTTACATTATATTTGTACATACTTGGTAGATCTACTCATTCTAATTGTACATGCTTTATAGAGGTACTCACATTCTAATTGTACATGCTTTATCGAGGTACTCACATTCTAATTATACATACCTTGTAGATCTACTCACATTGTAATAGCAATACCTTCTCCTCTGGTGAGGGTAATTATTATAGTGTTAACAAATGCACCTGTTATTACAAAGATTGCTTTTTCGAGGTTTATTATAACACTTTCGTGTTCAGTTCTCGAGTGAGTTTGTTATTTTACCCTGCCTGGGATTTCCCATGAACAATCGAGTAATATGTTTTGTGAAGATCGTATGTTGAGGTTGCAGTGATTTGTTGTCAACAACACACATTTAATTATAAGTGTTTCACATGCGCCTGTTGTTAAAAACATTGCTTTACAAAGGTTTATCATAACTTCGTGTTCAGGCCTCGAGTGACTGTTCTTTTACCCTGCCTGCATTTTTCCAGAGAGTAATGGAGTAATATGTTTTGCGATTGCCATGCAGGAAATATTTAAATACCTATATCATTGAATTTCCCCGGACAACGCCTGCACTTCATCGAGTATTCTATAAAGCTTTCTCAGCGCTGACTCACTCACTGAAAAAATGTTTAGTACCTTCGAGGTGGGGTAGAAATCTTCAATTCTGCATACGACTGCAACTCGAATCCCCAGGGGAAAAAAAAATCACAAAACCCTCAGAACAAACAAAAATATCCACGAATAGAAGTCGACCGGTGCATACTCACCCTGCGCATTGCAGGTCATGTGATGCAAGACAACAGAAAAACAAATGGAATGCTTCACAGAATATTCCCATGGCAAAAATTGATAGAAATATCTGTGCTCGACAAGTGTTTAATTTTGCTTTAAGCAGCGGCCGTGGAAGGTATTGCAGCGAAGAGCACGGCCTTTTCTACGGTTGACGTATTTTGTGGTGCTTTGACATCCTCTCTCCGGACAATGTGCAATATATGTACAATATTTGATTGCATAAAGTAAAATATTCCAAGTACTATTATATATATTTTCTATTGCTTTGAGGAAGTATTACTATTTATAGTTTTGTGCTCTTTCAGTATCTGTCCTGGAAAGACAGGCTTTTAAAACAAAGGAGCCCGGGCTTTATACATGTGAAAGGAGGCAACAGATGGTTCCTGTGTCTGTCTCTGGACGTATGATGTGCATCAGTGTTGATACGTTTGAAATATTGCGAATTACTAAGCGATGTTAGTAATCAGCTATTTGTTGATTACTAAGTAACGTAGTATTGATAGTACACTTTGAATATTGCATATTTAAATATGTAGCATTTTGGGTCACATGACTTGCTATTTTTCTGATCTTTGTTTGATTAAGTTAATTATAAATATGCAAAATTTTTAGTTTGTCTTTTGGCTAACATGTCATTGTAACCTTGTGCTCTTGAATATAAAGCTCTTTCACAATCCAGTTTATTAAATATCTTATATTTATTATGTCTGCACATGGGATGCACCCAAGTATTTGCTGGAAGTGTGCAATAATGCTCCAATGGTATGATATAAGATTGGGGCAGGTAGGATTATACATTGTGAAGACAAATGTGCATCCAATCAACAAAAGTAACTAGATCTACGCCGTGAGTCCAGTTGAAAAACGAGCAAGAGCAGATCCGGTCTCGGGTAACGTTTCACATGCTTTCCAGCAGGCCTCCTCAAACCAATAGACCGCGGGCCTCAGCATATGTCTGCTTTTATTCTCCATTTGTTTCCGGTCACGTGCCAGTGTGGGGGGTCAATTGAGAGAGTGTTTTTATTGTGCTGAACTTTAGAAAAAATGTCAATGACATCATCAATGATCTGCTCTGGTCTTTTATTCACTCATGATCTGGTGTTGTATGTCTGTGTTTTAGTCCTTGTTTTTTGTGTTACCAGAGAAGAAACATGGCTGCCTGTGATTCCGGATTCAATGTGGTGATGTGTGGAGGTTCCGTTGGGTGCTCTGCTTGCATGGGTTGGCATAAAACGTTTTGTTTTTTTTCCTCGCCATGTCCAGCTGTTTACACCATCGTGACCCACCCCCAAACCCAATCTGTCCATAAACGGACGATTAATAACTAAAGCCGTTTCCATCAGGACAACTTGAATCACTCAGAGACCAAGTGACCTCATGTGTGTAGCCTAAATATATATAATAGGCTACTGCTGTCTGTCTGCCCCCTCACCCCAAAACATGGAAACGTTCTTTGGAGAGGAACAATTAAGTAAAAGTTGCTTCAAATTAATCCAAACCTCCGAGACAATAGTATCCAAATCAAAGTTGTACACAAGAGATGTATCTTCACTTATATAAAGTGCAGGTAGTGCAACCTTTAGAGCCGAGATTTACCCGGAAGTTGAGTTGGAGGTGGTGGGGCAGTCCCCTGGCCTCCACGGTCTCCCAATGTGATGCACTTAGACTTCTTGTGAGGGTATGTCAAGGATTGTTTCCCAAACCTTTGTTGCTGACATTTAAACACTTCGTGCAATGATAACCAACTGCATCGGCAATGTGATGAGGAATATGTTGGCCAACGCGTGGATTGAAGTGGATTATCATTTGGATGTGCTGCGTGCCACTAAAGGTGCACATGTTGAGGTGTACTGAACAACACAATAAACTTTATGAATTATGTGACAAAATGCAAAAAAAAAACCCCCACATCATTGTATCTCTTTTCGTTTGGTTGTAAAAAAATTTTTAAACCAAAACAAGATTTTGTGGACAGCCTATACTTCGTTCCTAGGCCTAAGATTATCTTCATATATCCATTGTAAGTTTAACCAATCGAGTTTTTTGAATGTATCAATAAGTTGTTGAACAAATTTTACTTTGTTCTTTTGTTTAAGTGACAGGTGCATTCAAATCAAGACATTGACACCTGATTAAACCTCTCATGCCAAGGACTATTGCAAGCCATTTATGCATCACTCAATACTGTGCAATGTAGAATCATATCGTCTGCGTAACTCGTGTTTCAGCTTGCATGATACAGTTTGGATATTTTGTGCCAATATTTGAGGAACACCTGATTGGGTTTATGCCTGGGGGTTGAGTGATACCCCTGTGACTTTACCCCCAATAAAGCCTGCGGCACATCTTGCAAACGTGTGGTGAATCATCTACCTGGATTTTCTGCTACCGTCTGCTGCCAGAAGACCACAGTGTACACTATTCAAAGATCATGTGACAATGCAAAGCGAACATCACAGCCTTTTCATGTCTAATGCAGAAGCAAGGGTCTGCAGATGTTTGGAACCTAAACAGGGTCCTCCATATCAATTGGCAGTAGCTTTGACCCTCATCAATGGCGATGCAAGAAAACTTTATTCAATAGCCAACCTCTTCATTTAAATCACATATTGAATAAATGTATTCGATCCTTCATCATGAATGGCTTGCTTGGTCATGAACAGTTAAAATCAGTGAAACAGAGAAGTTTCCAGACCATAGCAGCATAGAATCACAAGATGATTACAGTGTTTCAAAAGTTTGATAAAACAAGACCTCTTGAAGATGGAGAAGAGGGATTGAGATGCTAATTCATTCAGAGAGACTCGAGAGACATAAAGCAAAAAATATATAGCAAAAGGCTGTTACTGCCCATTTCACATAATAACCCAATTTGTACGAATGTTCAGGTCAAGGTTTAATACGAGGGGATTCTGAGGAGGGTGAATTGAAGGAGGTTCTGTTCTCAAAGTAGTAATTCAAGACCAGAGAGGATGAGGTTGGGGCTACAAATTCAGTGGGAAAGAGGGGACATTGACAATGTCTAGGCAACTTGGGTAGGTTCTCTCAATCTCCCTCTCTCTCCCATAGTTAATACAGAAAGAGGTTCGGACCATCGGCCATCAGCATGTGTCATGAGTTTGGCGTGAAGACTGGAGAGGACAAATTGTCACATTGCGGTACACCTGTCACCTCTGGTGTCTTCAGTTTCAACTCCTCTTCATCCTCCCGCTCCTTGTTCACCTTGTTCTTCTCCTCCCCGGCTTCTATCAACTGCTTCTTGTCCTCCGTTTCTTTGCCTTTCATCAGCTTCATCTGTAAAGGTGAACCATTCTTTTGACAATCAGCATCAACATTCACATGACAGGACACTGACTGGAATAAAAAAACAAGACCAAAAGTCTAACAGAGGTGTAGCCGGCTTGTAAAATATTATAAACCACAAACAGTTGCTAATGCTGTTTATCAAACTAAAATACACCATTTGTGTCTGTCTGATGAATTTTTGACACCAATACATTCTGTCGTTACTTATCCAATCTCAACCGAACTTGACAGGATGACCAAGGGTTAGGCCGAGAAAAATATATTTCCGGTCTCTGGTCAGCGCGCGCATCGATTTTGAACCTGCGCGTCAACATATTTTTTTTTTCAAATTTCCAACGGTACCTACAACAGCGCGCGCCTGTTGTTGCGGGGCCGGTGCGCTGTCTCGGGAAATACGGGTCTGTGAGGGTCGCCTTTGGTATCGACGTTCGCGCACGATTCTGCTCGACAAAACTTCCTTTAGTTTGTTCAAATCCAACCAGCCGTTCCAAAGATGAGTGGTGTTGTGTGCCGTGACGTCATGAATCCAATCGGCTGGATATTGTCATTTATTGAAACGATGACGTTCTTTGTCGGGTTCGTGTGAAGCAACCAGAAGGCCGAAGGAGGTGCGGGTGGTCTGGTTAGTTAGGCCTGGATCCTATCTCGTTTGTCATGAATTTGTAGGTGTCTGTGATAATCTGGTGGACTGGGAGAAGAGATCGTGGGAGACCATCGGCCTGTTGGACCACTTGCGCATGCGCAGTGGTGACGCGATCGACGCATTGGAATGTTTGACGGTACAGCGAGGCGATCTCGAGAACGAAATGGCAGTCCATAAGATGCTTGAAGAACTTAATGATTTTCAGAATAAATACATTTTAAAATAACTTAAGCTTGTGTTCATTATTTACAAAAAGGCCGACCAGTCCCATTGGCTGTCTTTAATTTCTCTCTGGATGGCGCCACGGCAGATGAGGAGGACCGCAAGGCATGAGGACACAAAAAACACCTTCATATGTGCAATCCATGCTTTTCAAAAAAAAAAAAAAAAAAAAAACGCATCGCCGCATCAATTTTGGAACTTTGGTCTGACCAGAGACCAGCAATATATTTTTTTCGGCCTTACATAATGAAGGTTGCAGCACATTCATTTGCCCCCCTCCCCAAGGGGGTTTTCTCCCCCGAGCGGGTTTTCCCCACCATTGCCGTCAATGGGTTGCGTGTTGAGGTGTATAGCCATATTTAGTTAGCTTTATCGTGGCGTTTTTCCAAGGCCGCTTTGAATAACAAAACTAACGATAATAGCGTTATGTTAATGTTATTACAAAACAATATTAATACCAATAATATCCCACCTCCCCAAGGGGTTTTTCCGATGAGTCAACGTATATAAATAGCTTATCATGGCGTTTTCATGGGAGCAACGGCCTCTACCAGAAGTAATCAACATTAATGAACATTATGAACCACAAATTTGGAGGAATCCCGACTTCTGTGAAGTAAGGTTTACTTACAGAACTGAGCGAAGATCTACTGTACTCTATATAACCCACAAAAGTTGGGTTAATAACATGGCCCTTTCTGCCACTGCCGTGGCATTTTTCGTAGCGAACTTTTGAAACTCGCTCCTGCTGTTTCATACGAAACTGAAAGGGAGGAAGCCTGGGTTGTGTTCCTTTACCAAGCAGCTAGCTAGCGTTTGCCAAGCCAGCCATTCCTTAACTGTTTTGAATGGAGTGCTTGCTCAAATGCAGAAAACCACTTGGCGATCTCTTCACAAGAAACTTGGTAAATGAACACACACCCAATGTTCTTGGGACCCGATCATAGATCGACTGTAATCTATATACCCCAAAGAGGAATGACCTTTCCTGCCCCTCCCGGAGTCTGCTGGTGTACTAGTAACATTAAACCAAGAAATTTGGAGGAATCCCGACATCCGTGAGGTAAGTTTTACTTACAAAACTGAGGGGCAATTCCACGACGTTACGGAGTGACACTTTGAGTCATTTTTGTGAACTTTGATTGCTCTAGCACAGCGATAAAGCTACTAGTACCTACTCTCTATATATCATATTGTAAAGGAAGAGTTGCACTTTACAGAGATATTAATGGAGTTCCTGTAAGTTCGACCATTGTCAAGTAATTAACATTCAAAAACGGTGTTACGGAGTGACACTGTCTTTTGTCATTTATTAAACAATAACAACATTTATTGAAAACTCTGCTCTCACAATAGTTATAAAATTGTAATGAAATACTGGGAAGATACACTAATAGTTGTACCTTCAGTACAGTGGTTTCAAAATTCCAGACATGACCTAATTACTCTGAAATAATTACAATAGTCCCGTTACGGAGTGACGAAAAATCCCGTTACGGAGTGACGAGTCAATTTTGAGATTTCTCCCAAAGCAACAAATCATTTCTAGATTACGCCAGACTTTCATTCTGAACCCAGCTGACTTGTGCTGGCGTTTCAACATCTAGCACTTTAGAAAATAATAAAAATAAAAATCTGAACTGAGAAAATATACAATAAACATATACAAAAGTCAAGAAATAGACTAAAGAAATTGAGAACAATTTACGAGTGGATGACCAGAAACAAAACAAAGTTTGGAATTAATCAGTTGGCCACATCACAAAACTTCACATGACTGCCCTGCAAAAGGTTCCCTTTCCCAAAGGACATTCAGCAAATACATAATGAATGCGATGGTCGAGGGATGGCTGAAGAAGGAATCTGACGACTTGGTTGGAATCAATCCAGGATTTATCTTCCACCTCTGGGAATGTATATGCCAAGTCAGATATGCCCGCTTTTCGGAAAAATGATACTTCTAAACATCCATCATCTACTATCTGAGTCACCTGGCCACCAAACAACTTCTTAGATTTTTTTGTGACATACTGCACAGTCACAAAGTCACCAGGGTGCACTTGGGGTTGACTGTCTGACCTGGGGCACTCAGCAGGTGCTGGACTAGCAGTATTTTGACATTCCAAGGATGATACATGGCACTCGGGGTGAAGACTCACCAATTCAAATTGTTCCGCTGTTGAGTACATAGAGGCGCTCACAACATATTTCCTCACAGGTTTCACACTGTGTTTGGTGTGTATTGGGAAGCGACTTCACTAACTGCCAGCGCTCATCCAATTGCGACTGGCACTTCTGAATGTCTCCTGCTGCGATGAATACAACTTCGATCTTTTTGCACTGTGCCGCTGCTACGTGGAAGAAGGATTCTGCATCAGATACAGGATCCCCAGCCAGATTTGCCAACCAAACTCTCCTCTTTACCTCACCTCCTATCCCACCAACAGCGCCCTTACCGTGAGATGTGGCAAAGAGATTCCAGGATAATTGAATCATGAACAATTCTTGAAGGAACGTTAGATTGGAAAACCTGTTTAAATTGACTGGCTGCCCCATCTGAAAAAAAGTCAATCGCCCTAATCCTGGGGTGGCGTGATATCAGTGTGGTGATGATATTGGACAGGAAGGTATGAACAGCATATTTGCCATGCTGGAGGTCATCGCTAACAATAACGAAAGACTCGGTAACATTAACATCAATCCAGGCGCACACTGTGAATAGTCACTTGGACGTGGCTCCAATGAGCACTCTGGATTTCATTCTGTTCTATCGCAGCAGTTCTCCGCAAAATCGACCTGGCCGACAATGCGATCACCATCAACTGCCTTCCTTCTATCTTCAAAGAAGTAGCTCTGCTTCCTCTTGATGAATGAGTGCAAGCTGAAGCATGGAAGTTGTTTGCAATACCTCATGCAGGGCATCCTGAACAGTCCCATCTTTAGCTAGTTTTGTGGCCCGCTGCTCAATTGTCTCCCACTGAAACCACTTCAGCGGCAGGTTAGCTGTTTCGTCGTCGACAGAATACACTGTGGCAAACTTGGTATGGCATTCCTGACATTTTCCTGTCATGCAGTTGTCAGAATCCTGATCACATACAATGCTTCCAAGGAATTCACGAAAGTTGGTCGAAAGTCCAGGTACATGAGATGACAAGACCTCCAATAAGAGGCGCATGTTTTCATGATATCTGCAGAGGCAGACATTGTGCGGAAACTTTGAATTGAGGCATACATTGGCTGGACGAAGTGCTGCGAATTTGGAGTAGCCGATCTTGATGTTTTTTTTTTTTTTTTTTTTTTTTTTTTTGTATACAAGATCGAGGCTCGTGAAAGAGCGAACATTAATCACACAGAAAGACAAACCGACACATAAAACATATAACATCGGGAGCGGTAGACAAGATGGGGAGAGAGGGGGAAGGACACAAACACAACATTTGAGAGCAAGGACCGAGAGACATGGAGACATCGAGAGATCTGAGAGAGGGCGAGGGCTTTGGGGGGGGGGGGCATGGGAAGGGGGCGGTGGGAGAGGTATAAAACATATGGACACTGCCAGGACTTCCAGGAAAGAAGTTGGAATTTCAAACAAGGTGGATCTGGGGTGAATTAGCGGGGGTAGAAAAGATCAAGGTTTTGGATGGGGGAAGATAAAAGATGGTGGTGAACAGCTGTTTTAAAGACCTGGAGGGAGGAGTGGGATTGAAGGGAGTGAGGGAGTTTGTTCCAGAGGCGGGAGAAAAGAGGAATGAAAGAGTGAAGGTGAGCAGTGAGCCGAGATTTCGGCAGTTTAACCATCAGAGGGTTGCTGGCAGATCTTGTGCGACCTGTAGGAATATTTGGGGGACAGAGCACAGAGAGAGCTGGGGGTGCAAGGCCGGAGAGGAGTCGGTAGAAGACAGAAAGACCACCTACCTGCCTGCGGTGAGTGAGTGAAAGGCCCTCAGAGATAGCTTCATCGCGGGAGATTCCAATAATTCTGAAAGCTTTGGTTTCAACAGCGTGAAGCCGAGCTAGGTGTGAGGCAGGAGCACCGGCCCATAGGGGAGAACAGTATTCCATTGAGCTGCGGATGAAAGCCTTGTATGTGGTGAGGAGCTCAGGTGTGCCGAGGAAGGACTTCGCACGACGGAGGATGCCCAGTCGGCGACTGGCTTTGGAGGCCAGCTTGGAAATGTGGTTTTCCCAAGAAAGATCATGGCAGATAGTGAGACCCAAAATCTTGAGCGACAGAACTTCTTGGAGAGGATTGTTGAGAAAGTAGATGGGAGGGTTGTCCAGTCGATCTTTTCGGAGAGACAAAGTAAGAGTGTGAGATTTGTCAGGATTGAAAGACATGTTCCACTTGTTTGACCAGTCTGTGATTTTGTCCAGGTCTTCAGAGAGTGAGGAGGCAGCAGACTGCCGATCTGAGGGAAGAGGAATGGAGCGGCAGAGAGTGGAGTCATCAGCAAAGAGATAGAGAGGATTTTCGAGAGAGTCAGAGAGATCATTGATGAAGACCAGAAAAAGCACGGGGCCCAGAACACTGCCTTGGGGAACTCCAGCCTGAACAGGAAGAGGAGATGAGAGAAACCCATTCAGGGCCACACGTTGACGACGACTAGAGAGGAAGTCCGCCAGCCATGCGTGGAGATTTCCATGGATACCAAAGGAGGAGAGTTTGGTGAGCAGAGCGGGGTGCCAGACCGTGTCGAAGGCACGTGTGATATGTCGAGGGAGACAGCTCTAATTTCCTGTTTGGCATTGAGGACCTCCATCCATTGTTGAGACAGCAGAAGCAGCATGTCCAGAGTAGAGTGACCTGGTCTGAAACCAAATTGATGATCAGAGATCAAGCCATTGGAGAAGAGGAAGGATTTCATATCCGAAGCAATGATGGATTCCATGACTTTGCTGATAATTGGGAGAAGGCTGATTGGTCTGTAGTTGCTAGGATCTGTTTTTGCACCTTTTTTGTGCAAAGCGGTGATGTTGGCTGATTTCCAAGCAGATGGCAGTTGACCTTGAGCAAAAGAGAGGGTGAAGAGAACAGAGAGAGGGTGAGATAGAGCAGCAGAGCAGGATTTTAGGACCCGTGGGCTGATGCCGTCGGGTCCAGTTGCAGAATCAGAGTCGAGGGTTGACAGAAACTTTTCCACCTTGTCAGGAGGAAAGGACACGGAGTCCAGGAGCAGCAGGGTACGACTGGGTATGGTGGGTACAGAGAGGGATGGGTTTGGGACACAAGATTTAGAGGCAAACACAGAGTTGAGGCATTCAGCTTTTTCACGTGCGGAGTCAGCTGTGTAGCCGTTTGAGGTAAGGGAGGGGATGGAGGGGGAACAAACACCAGAAACGGATTTGACCAGACGCCACCAGGATTTGGAAGAGGGAGACAGATAAGAGAGTTCGGTCTTGAGAACGGAGAGATATTGTTTCCTGGCTCTCCTGAGGGTGGACACACACTTGTTTCGAGCTTTGTGAAAGGAAATGAGATTTCCTTCCGTTGGATTTGCTTTCCAGGAGACGAAGGCAAGTTGTTTCTGGGCAACAGCCTCACCACAAGATTCCGTGTACCATGGACGGGAGGAAGGGTATGACAACTGAAGACGAGATGGGATAAATCTGTGCATGAGAGAGAGCAATTTACTTTGGAAGAATTCCCAGGATGAGTTGATGTCAGAGGTGGTAGAGATGGGAGACCAGTCCAGATGATTGATGGCTGCTTGAAGACCGTGCCAGTTGGCCTGAGTGAAATGCCAGACTCGTCGACGCTGAGCAGGCTCCCTGAGGATGGTCAGAGAGATGTCCACTTTAACAAGGACATGATCAGATGATCCGATCGGAGCAGAAGAAGAGCAGCAGACATTTTCAGGGAAGTTAGTCATAACCAAGTCCAGAAGAGAAGATGTTCCGTTGACTGAGATCCGGGTCGGGAAATTGACAGATTGTGTCAGTCCCAGTGAGTCGCAGAAGTCCTTTGCTGAGGAGCCATGGCTGGTGAGAGAGGTACCCACACCCAGCCAACTGGCATGATGACAGTTGAAATCACCACATATGAGGAAGAGAGAGTTGGGATGAGTAGATAGAAGTTGGTCCATATCATCAGACAGCGAGATGTGGATGGAGTCATCACTGTTTGGTGGACGGTACAACACACATATGAACAAGAGGTGGGAGCGAAGGGGAAGCCGTAGCCAGAGGTATTCCTGGGGGTGAGGTGGAGAGAGTGCAGTGCAGGGCGAGTGAGGAAGAGAGTTTTTGATAAAGATAGCAACCCCGCCTCCAGGACGAGGCTCAGGTCTATCATACCGGAGGAGGGAGTAGCCCGGGAGAGATACTATGGAATCAGAGACATCATAAAGGAGGAAAGTTTCTGTTAAGCAGATCACGTCTGGTTTGACAGAAGCAACCTGTATGGAGAGATCAGTTAAGTTTGAACGAAGGCCCCGGATGTTTGAGGTCCATACCGTTAATGAAGAGGAAGGGGGAGCATCAGATACAGAACAGGGGGGAGGAGGGGTAGGGTAAGATGTGGAAGAGGTGGAAGAGGTAGGGAGAGCTGTTGAAGGTGTGTCAGAGATTTCAGAATAGCTCGGAGAAAGGGAAGGATGGGGCGGACAAAAGGTTTGATGGTGATTGGGTGAGCCACAATGAGGTGTTATTTGAGGAGGGGGAAGAGCGAGGCAGAAGGTTGGGGGAGATGGAGGTGAGAGTTTGAAGGGGGAAGAAGCGGGGAGGACGCTTTGAGGAGGGGGAGTGAGAGGGGGGAAATTGAGAAGCAATGAGGGTGGGGAGATTTGAAGGGGAGGGGTGAGGGGGGAGTTTGGGAGGGAAGGGACAAGGGGAGGGATTTGAAAGGGATGGGATATGGGGGAGATTTGGAGGGGAGGGGTGAGGCAGGAGTCTAGGAGGGGAGGGGCGAGGGGGCGTCTTGGCGGGGAGGAGTGAGGGGGTAGTTTAGGAGGGAGGGGGCAAGGGGGGAGATTTGAAAGGGATGGGTGATGGGGAAGATTTGGAGGGGAGGGGTGATGGGGAAGATTTGGAGGGGAGGGGTGAGATTGGATTTTTGAAAGTGTACGATTTATGGGAAACGAACATTTATTGCAAAATGAGTTTCTTGTGACCTTCGAGTTAAAAATACGTTTAAGGACGCTGGATGGAGGATGGAGTGCAGGAGAGTTTAGGGAATGTAGAAAAAAGGCACTATAGGAGATGGATATTTTTTTGGGGATGAATTGATTTGGTGAGCAAGTCGAAAGCAGCCTTTTAAAGAAGAAGAAGAAAAAGGTGTTATAAAATATTACGGAATACATAACTTTACGGAATAAATAACTTTTGTCGCAGCAGTCAATGTTTGGATATTTCTCACAAAACAAACTGCATGCCTCTCGTATTGTCATCATTAGGAAACTCTTTTGAACCTTGTCCTTCCGTTTCCCAGTCTTAATGACCACAAAGTCTTTCTTCCCTGGCGACATCCATGAAATATCGGGACTCAGTGTTTTTGCCCTTCGCCCGACATTAGCAGCATGCGCCTCTCTCTTGCGTTTCGCATCCAGCTCCCTGCATTTTTCCTTGTGCCTGTCTCGAAAACGCTTTTGTCGCTCGGCAGCAGTCAATGGCATCCTTTCTGTAATATGAATGCATCGACAAATTATCCATTTGAATTGCACTGTACCCTTCTACGAATCATCGAAAAGATCATGAAATGGTTTAGGCCACAAAAACTGACAGTAGAGGTTGTAAGCGGCTTCACTCAGCTTGTCCACTGCAAAGTTGGCGGTCCGCGGTGGTGCGGTTTTCCTCTTCGATGCGTTTCCGCAGGTGACAACAGAGGTGTAGTTTGTACTCACCGATTGCTGGATGTAAACCGATTTCAAAACTGCTCAAGATGACCACGCGTAAACTTGAAACTTGTCATACGGAAGTAAAATCTGGCACGCAATGAATTCTGGGACAGCTACTCTGTCGCCCCCTTTTTTCAGGCTGAGTTATCAATTGTTTGACAGAATGAGTCACTCCGTAACGTTACAGAGTGACAAGTTTTCTTTTTAATTTATTTTTTGTAGATTTTTAAAATATATATAATTATACGGTACAATGATTGGGTGGTATAAGTTCTTAATGACCCTGGATTTATTTGGTTTTTCGTCCACCAGTTAAAGAGAAAAGTAAACAAATGTCAAATTTTCGTTATGGATTGACACGTCACGGATTGACATCTGACTCGTAATTTGAGTGTTAATTAAGCATAGAAGGCCAACTCATATTTTTTTCAATTGGTTTTGAAATAATCTTCATACAGGTATCTTCTGATGGATAGCATTTGTTGACTTCATGCCAATGAGAGACTAATGAATTAATAGTTCTTTGCATTATCGAGGGCCAATTTTACTGCGCTTTTCATTAGAATGACTTCATTAATTGCAACGAGTGATGTAAGCCAACAGAGCAAGCTAACTATCAAGTGATCTTGATATTATCTGAAAGTACATTTTTTCAACTTTCATTTGGTACATAACATGAACTTTTTCAGTCAAACTTAAAATTTGACCTCTGCAGACCGCTTCTCGTGGAATTGCCCTGAGGGAAGATATACTGTAATCTATATACCCCACAAGGATTGGGTTAATAACATGCTATAAAAAAACCGAGGCAAATTCCTTACTTCCGTGGGTTGTTAGTCCGTACACCGCTTATCATGGAATCATGAACCATACACCGCTTCAATCCATTAACTTTGTATTCACGACATTGGGATTAAAGTGTTATG
Source organism: Myxine glutinosa (assembly GCF_964187855.1). NCBI lineage: Eukaryota > Metazoa > Chordata > Myxini > Myxiniformes > Myxinidae > Myxine > Myxine glutinosa. The sequence continues at coordinate 32,899,792 of NC_136273.1, forward strand.
GTCATATTTACTGTATTATTATTATTACTATTACTAGGGCATGCCCGTACTATATATATATCTAAAATTATATCCCCCCCCTCTATTTACATGAAATGGTTTGGTCCAAAGCGAACGGCTTGCGAGTACGGTGACAATCCCCCCCCCCCCCCCTCTATTTACATGAAATGGTTTGGTCCAAAGCGAACGGCTTGCGAGTACGGTGACAATCCCCCCCCTCTATTTACATGAAATGGTTTGGTCCAAAGCGAACGACTTGCGGAGTTTGGTAAAGAAATCGCCATAGCGTGCACAAACGCGCAGGAAAGCGAAAGAATCGCAAATTAGTTTTAATTAGTTTTAAAACATAGTTTAACGCCAACATAGCGGCAACATAGTTTGCCAACGTGAAATAAATGAATACGCTCTCAAATGTGCCGTCCGAGGCAGAGTCTGTTCGCCACGTTCGGCACACGTGATAGCTCGCTGCTCTCTGATTGGTTGAATCGTTTTTTGGACATAGCTCGGTAACTACTTCTTCGATTAATATGAAACCTTGAAAAGGCACATCCTCAGGTCCCCAGCAATATACCTGGCAAGTTTAAAGTATATCGGACCCGTGGTTGTCGAGAAACAGCGGTCACAGACAAACAAACATACACACAGAGATTACTGGAATTATAGATAGACTAGGGCATGCCCGTACTATATATATATCTAAAATTATATCCCCCCCCTCTATTTACATGAAATGGTTTGGTCCAAAGCGAACGGCTTGCGAGTACGGTGACAATCCCCCCCCTCTATTTACATGAAATGGTTTGGTCCAAAGCGAACGGCTTGCGAGTACGGTGACAATCCCCCCCTCTATTTACATGAAATGGTTTGGTCCAAAGCGAACGGCTTGCGAGTACGGTGACAATCCCCCCCCCCCCCCCTCTATTTACATGCAATGGTTTGGTCCAAAGCGAACGGCTTGCGGAGTTTGGTAAAGAAATCGCCATAGCTCGGTAACTACTTGTCCGATTAATATGAAACCTTGAAAAGGCACATCCTCGGGTCCCCAGCAATATACCTGGCAAGTTGCAAGTATATCGGACCGGTAGTTGTCGCGAAACAGCAGTCACAGACAAACACACAGACACACACACAGACACACAGAGATTACTGGAATTATAGATAGACTAGGGCATGCCCGTACTATATATAAGCTAGGACGTGCCCGTACGTGGGTGCCCGTTCCTTGCCAAAAAAAAAAAAAAAAAAAAAAATTTGTGTAGGGGTGTGTGTGTGTAAACATCCTAGGGCGTGCCCGTACGTGGGTGCAAAAAAACATGCGTGCAAACAACAACAACAAAAAAAAACTTTGAAACCACGTGGCAGTAACGACCACAGAACCCCCCCCCCCCTCTATTTACATGAATGGTTTGGTCCATTCGCAACGACCACAGAACCCCCCCCTCTATTTACATGCAATGGTTTGGTCCATTCGCAACGCCAAAGCGAACGGCGAACGGCTAAATCGCCATAGCTCGGTAAGTACTTGTCCGATTAATTTCAAACCTTGAAAAGGCACATCCTCGGGTCCCCAGCAATATACCTGGCAAGTTTAAAGTATATCGGACCCGTGGTTGTCGAGAAACAGCGGTCACAGACAAACATACAAACACACATACACACATACACACATACACACATACACACAGAGATTAATGGAATTATAGATAGATGAAAACGATACACTACTGTATTAAGAAACCTGGGCTTAATTTGTCCGAAACGGCCCAAAGGTGAGGCATAAAGCCTAAGGCCTATACGTACCGTTTTGTTGGAAGAGACGTAACGTCTATGCTTTCGATATTTGAATATTGGTTCACGAGTTATCAAGTGACCACTATATTTGTCATGTGTGTGTGTCTGTCCGTGTCTGTCTGTCCATGTCTGTCTGTCTGTCCATGTCTGTCTGTCTGTCCGTGTCTGTCTGTCCATGTCTGTGTGTGTGTGTGTGTGTGTGTGTGTGTGTGTGTGTGTGTGTGTGTGTGTGTGTGTGTGTGTGTGTGTGTGTGTGTGTCTGCAGCATAACTACCCGATGATATCATGCGATCTTGATGAAACTTGGGCGGGAGGTTAATATCATGATCTAGTTGTGTCCTGCCTAGAGTGGGCGTATTGCGCCCATTGTGGGCATTGCCACACCCGAAAAAGATGTCTTTTTAGGGGGTAATCGATTTCAAGCTATATCTTCTCCGAGGGGTTTGGTGGAATCTGACAGGGGTTTCGATATTTGGTTAGACCAATGTGATGTGTCTAGCCCCACGGAGCTCGATTTTTCATTTTCATTTTAACAATCGGTTTGTTTGTTTCACACTGAATGAAAAACGGAAAGGTAGAGCATGGCGATTGTGATATATGAACAGGTTCGACGATATGTTCGGCCTGAACGACGCTGGAATCAAAATGCCGGAGTGTTGAGTCAGCCGCCGTACCGCCGTAATGACATCAGACGTAATGACATCACCCAGTCATGTGACCAGATCCTCAGCTCTGATTGGTATACGTTTGAGGGGACATACATACATAGACAAACACTGTTCTAGAAGGCTTTGCCTTAAAAACACAGCACTCATAAATGGGATGTTTCTTTTTTAACAAAATCGAGGCTCATGGAAGAGTGAGATGAAAGGTTGTGGGTAGGTGTGGGGATAGTTGTGCACCACCTGTTTGCAGACCCAGAGGGAAGAATGCGATTGAAGTCACAGGAAGGTGGTTCCATAAATAGAAGAAAAGAGTGGAAGGCAGTGTTGTAGTCGAGTGCACCTGGTCCAAGTCCGAGTGCGAGTCTGAGTGTTGCGGTCCGAGTCCAGCAGTCCCAAGTCAGAGTCCTGTGCTGAAAGTGTATTGTAAAATAGCAAAAAAACAGCGAATTTGTTTGTGCATATGTATTATGTAAATGAAGACAATAAAATGCCACCTCGTTTTTTATGAAGTATTATTTTGTCAAATGTCCCCCAAAAAATCCATATCTTCATGTACGACTCTTACAGCATTATTTGAATCGATCCTTTTCCCGGTGTCGATACTGAGTGTTATAGCTTCTATCGAGCTGCAGCGCCAAGAGCTGTAATGCTGCTTTCCGTTCACCGTCCTGACATATCGTATGTGCGATATGCTAGCAATACTGATCTGTGCACATCGGTTACGTGATCAGTGTACATGTTGCGTACGTGATCAGTGTACGCATGTTGCGGCTGCGTACATAAGTTTAATCGCAGCCGCTGCAGTAAAATTGAGTACACGTTTCCGATTAATAAAGTTATGCAAAATATGACTCGTTTTAAAACTAGCAAATTGTGTGACTAATGTAGGTTTTTTTGGTATTTTGCCATATATTATTTATTTAGAACTTTGGATTGTATTTTTGAAAGGCTTAGTGAGTGTGTAGGTGACGTGTCAGGTATATGACCCACGTCATGATATTTGTTTGGGGGTAGAAAACTGACGTGCGGTACATCATGATGATGACCACTCCTTTTTTGATCTTCAGATGCATACGGCTGCCGAAGCAGTTTCTTGGCTATTGGGCACAATCCTGGATGGGTTGATACTCCGACGAAGGATACTTGAATGGTTCACTCATCGCAGCAAGCTGGTACTCATTTTGCCAACCTCTGAAGGATGGCAGGCTGAGTCAACACACCTGGTGTTAATTCAATGACTGACAGTGACAGGGGTTTGAACTCAGGACCTTGTGATCTTAAGCCAACACCAGGATTTCTGGTGCATGACCCAGGCTTTCTGGTACACGACCCAGGCTTTCTGGTACACGACCCAGGCTTTCTGGTACACGACCCAGGCTTTCTGGTACACGACCCAGGCTTTCTGGTACACGACCCAGGCTTTCTGGTACACGACCCAGGCGTTCTGGTACACGACCCGGGCTTTCTGGTACACCACCCAAGAGTTCTGGTGCACGACCCAGGCTTTCGGGTACATGACCCAGGCTTTCTGGTACACGGCCCAGGCTTTCTGGTACACGACCCAGGCTTTCTGGTACACGACCCAGGCTTTCTGGTACACGACCCAGGCTTTCTGGTACACGACCCAGGCTTGCTGGTACACGACCCAGGCTTGATGGTACACGACCCAGGCTTGCTGGTACACGACCCAGGCTTGCTGGTACACGACCCGGGCTTTCTGGTACACGACCCGGGCTTTCTGGTACACGACCCGGGCTTTCTGGTACACGACCCGGGCTTTCTGGTACACGACCCAGGCTTTCTGGTACACGACCCAGGCTTGATGGTACACGACCCAGGCTTGCTGGTACACGACCCAGGCTTGCTGGTACACGACCCAGGCTTGCTGGTACACGACCCAGGCTTGCTGGTACACGACCCAGGCTTGCTGGTACACGACCCAGGCTTTCTGGTACACGACCCAGGCTTTCTGGTACATAGCCCAGGCTTTCTGGTACACGACCCGGGCTTTCTGGCATTACCTCGAACGTCATTACCTTACGTCCATTTCGCCTAAATTAGCAGCAGTTGAAGAAGATGAAATTTAACTAATGTGTGAAAGTGATTTTTGTTCATTAGCTGATTAGTTACAGGGTGTATAAAGCTCAGAATGAATTGCAAATAAATAACCGTAACAGAAGAGGCCGCTTGATCTGCCACCCGACCGCCATGTGTAAAATGAACGTTTTTCGCCGATTAATCAATGACGTCATCGCGTTTCGTCGTTTAATAATCGGTGCCATTTCATCTGACGTTTATTGTTTTAGCTTTGCCGACGTACTCTACTTTTGAAACCACTGCGGGTCGAATAAATAGAAAACCACACACCTCATGCTCACGCCGTGCTGCTTCGTATTCCGCAAGATCGTCCAATCGAAAATCCAGCCGTGTCGGACGACGCCGGAGCATACTTTTGATTTCCCTCTTAGCGACTTTACGTTTATATTGACATTTGTCAATAATTTCTCACTTTATCGATGCAAGCCATCGCTCGAATAAACGCAGGCAATGCCGCCGCCGTGAACGTGAATGGGCAACAACCAATGGGCGTGTTTCACGAAATGCACGTGACTTCATTCGACCAATAGCCAGAACGACTTGGCACATTTAAAAACAGGGGTGTGTCCCATTACCAATCGGTTCCGTGTGGGAGACCTATATAGTTTTATGGATGTCCCTTAGGCGTCCTTTTCAATATATTTTCTTTGCAACAGTGATGTTCAGGCGCGTGGCATGTATAGAGCCTCACAGCTCTGAAAACGCCATAAAACACCAAAGAGGAGGAAGAAGAGGCTGACCAATCGGCTTGCCAAGTTGGCCGTTGCCGAGCAACCGGGTTGGCGGAGTGTTTGCTTGAGTGTTTAAGCAGTTAAGGCACTGGAGAAGTAGAGGTGGAGTGGAATAAACAGTAATTTGATTTCATCCGGTGATGTAGGACAAGTTACAAGGTGATGGCATCACAGTCATTGCGTTTAATCACATGGGATGCAACAGGGACTTTACTACGTGTTCGTGGTTCTGTGGGCGAGCAATACAAGGCCGCAGGCCTCCTTTTCGACCTGGCCTGTCCTGAAGTCACCTCCCTGAACGCAGCCTTCCGTGAGGCCTATACAGAGCAATCACAGCACAAGCCATGCTACGGGAGCACCTGTACCAGGAAGACGGAGAGTGGAGCTTGGTGGGCCACGGTTGTGCAGGAGACATTTAAGCGTTGTGGGGTCGAAGATGCGCCCCTGATTATGAAGATTGCTGATTATCTGTACCATGATATGAAACGGCCAGATCGTTGGGAAGTGAGTGAACCAAACGATGTTGTGGAGGTTTCCACTTCTGGCAATCTGATGCTGTCAATATTTGCCAGAGTTGTTGAACATTACATGCTCCAGTCCATGAAGTTCATTCTAACCACTGACCTGATATTAATGTTTGGTACCTTCCGCGTGACGTAGAAAGCTGATAGCTTGCGTGCCGACGGCCATCGAAGTCGATATACCGGGAAAATCACAGAACCTTTGGAAAATTAAATCTTACATAAAAAGAACGTTTAAATTTTTTTTATTAAAAACCTCAATCAATTTCTAGCATTTGAAAATGTTAATTTATTTAACTGTAAACTGTGAAATAAACATGACAATAATGTCCGTAAATGGGAAAAAAGAAAAAACATCCGTTAATGAAATTTAAATAAAACCTGTAAAGTGTACGTTCAAAAAATTTTAAAAAACCCAAAAAGACTCGATCATTATATAGCATTTGAAAATTGTAATTTATTTTACTGTAAACTGTAAAATAAACATGACAATAATGTCCATAAATGGAAAAAAGAAAAGCATCCGTAAATGAAAATGTACGTAAAATCCATAAAAGCGTGCGTTAAAAAAACAACCCCCAAAAAACCTCATTGAACATCAAGCATTTGAAAATTGTAATTTATATAACTGTAAACTGTAAAATAAACATGACAATAATGTCCGTAAATGAAAAAAGAAAAAGCATCCGTAAATGAAAATGTACGTAAAACCCGTAAAAGCGTACGTTAAAAAAACAACACCCAAAAATCCTCAATCAACATCTAGCATTTGAAAATTGTAATTTATATAACTGTAAACTGTAAAATAAACATGACAATAATGTCCGTAAATGAAAAAAGAAAAAGCATCCGTAAATGAAAATGTACGTAAAACCCGTAAAAGCGTACGTTAAAAAAACAACACCCAAAAATCCTCAATCAACATCTAGCATTTGAAAATTGTAATTTATATAACTGTAAACTGTAAAATAAACATGACAATAATGTCCGTAAATGAAAAAAGAAAAAGCATCCGTAAATGAAAATGTATGTAAAACCCGTAAAAGCGTACGTTAAAAAAACAACACCCAAAAATCCTCAATCAACATCTAGCATTTGAAAATTGTAATTTATATAACTGTAAACTGTAAAATAAACATGACAATAATGTACGTAAATGAAAAAAGAAAAAGCATCCGTAAATGAAAATGTACGTAAAACCCGTAAAAGCGTACGTTAAAAAAACAACCCCCAAAAAACCTCATTGAACATCAAGCATTTGAAAATTGTAATTTATATAACTGTAAACTGTAAAATAAACATGACAATAATGTCCGTAAATGAAAAAAGAAAAGCATCCGTAAATGAAAATGTACGTAAAACCCGTAAAAGCGTACGTTAAAAAAACAACCCCCAAAAAACCTCATTGAACATCAAGCATTTGAAAATTGTAATTTATATAACTGTAAACTGTAAAATAAACATGACAATAATGTCCGTAAATGAAAAAAGAAAAGCATCCGTAAATGAAAATGTACGTAAAACCCGTAAAAGCGTACGTTAAAAAAACAACCCCCAAAAAACCTCAATGAACATCAAGCATTTGAAAATTGTAATTTATATAACTGTAAACTGTAAAATAAACATGACAATAATGTCCGTAAATGAAAAAAGAAAAAGCATCCGTAAATGAAAATGTACGTAAAACCCGTAAAAGCGTACGTTAAAAAAACAACCCCCAAAAAACCTCAATCAACATCTAGCATTTGAAAATTGTAATTTATATAACTGTAAACTGTGAAATAAATAAACATACTTCATTCATTCCTCTATTCTCCGGCCTCTGGAACAAACTCCCTCACTCTCTTCAATCCCACTCCTCCCTCCAGGTCTTTAAAACGGCTGTTCACCACTATCTCTTATCTTCCCCCATTCAAAACCTTGATCTTTTCTACCCCCGCTAATTTCACCCCAAATCCACTTTTTGAGGTGCCGACTTCTTTCCTGGAAGTCCTTGGTGTCCTTGCGTTTTATACCTATCCTGCCCCCAAATCCCCAAGGCCCTCTCCCTCCCACACATCTCCCGATGTCCCTGCTCTCAAATGTTGTGTTTGTGTGCTTCTTCCCCTTCTCTCCCCATCTTGTCGACCGCTCCCCTTTTTATATACTTTGTTTGCTTGTTTGTTTGATAAATGTTAGCTCTTTCACGAGCCTCGACTCTGTATACAAAAATAAATAAATAAATATTTAAAAAAATACCAATAATGTCCGTAAATGAAAAAAAAAAAAAAAAGCATCCATAAATGAAAATTTACATAAAATACCGTAAACACATCCATAAAACTAGAACGGAACTCGGTAGAGAGCCTGGTTGGCCATATCACTCAATGGTGAAGGAAAAAATATTCTTCGTGAGGGCTAGTGTTGATCTGCATCAATGGACAGGTAGAAAAATGGATGACATTAACGGGGGGGGGGGGAGTTGATGGAAGTGTTAACCCATCATGATAACAAAACAGGGACATGGGGTAAGGGCGAGGGTTGATACAAGGTGGGGGTAATACCATCAGCCTCTTCCCCTATCCCATCTCCCTCTTTTGCTCCGACGAAGGATTAACATCCAAAACGTCAGCTTATCCTTCCTTCCCATACCTCAAACATCCTGCTCTCCTGTCCATTGAAACGGATCGACACTAGTTCGGACTGTAAGACAATGTCAGGTAAGATATATAGAAGATTTTCAAGAGTATCTTTTGCCTCGTGTCTAAATACAATGTTGCGTTTTTCTCGAGTCTTTTGCCGAAGGTAGTTTTTCCCTATCGTCAAATCAATGATCTTTTATGCCGTCTCTAACCATGTTTGTTTGTTTTTCCATCACACGTGTGATTTGTACCCCACACCTCACTCACGACCAAAAGTTTAAAATATATTTTGGAAAAACAAAATGTTCCTGAAATCCCATGTCTGATTTGACATGTAACCTCTGCTGCTCATTTAAGGTTTTGAGCCCACTTTAGCACTGGCTTATACATTGACCATTCACAGTGCTATTCATGTGGGATTAACGACCACTCGGCAGGTGTTTGGTGACGTTCATCCAGCGTTGTCTTGGTGTAAGGCACAAGGCCTTCGGCTTGGCGTACTCTCGAACTTCGACGATCGCCTGAATGGTATTCTTTCTGGAGTTGGACTGCGCTCATATTTTGATGTTGTGCTGACCTCGGATGAGATGGGCATGCAAAAGCCCCAGCCAGAGGCGTTCCACCTTGCACTAAAGCATACCAACGTTCAGGTAGGTTTACACAAGTGTTTTGAAATGCTGTGTGCCATTGTCTACATTCTTCTTTTGAAAACACGAGTACTGCAACTTGTCTTTCTCAATCGTTGCGTTTTTTCCTAAAGACCCACTGTGTTTTTTTATCACATTTACAGATCTGCCTACTTTTATGAATCATCTTCTTCTTCTCTACTATATAAGAGGGAAGTCTGTCTGTCTGTCTGTCTCTGTCTGTGTGTCGCCATTTTTCTCAGAGATGGCTGAACGGATCTTTGTCAAACTTTCAGAGGTTCATCAGTGAGTGCCTGGGAATGTTTTAGGCAAAAAATAAAAATAAAGAATTGAAAAAAAAAAATCGTTTTTTTGGAGTTAAAAAAAAAAAACATCGCTCGATAGTGCCTCAGCTTTTTAAAATTTATGACAGTTATATACGAGTGCACATTCGCATAAATAAATACAAAATCACCAGACATTTGAACACAAATAAATCAAACAATTCTGGAAGTGTACGAAGTTGGTAGTACGGCTTCTTCTTCTTCCTGTTCGGTATCACAACGCAGAAACGGGATGAACGCCACATTCACAAGCATATATTTAACGAAAAGGTGATTAATCCCCTTCCTCCCCTGCCTCCTCCACCTCTCCCCTTCCCCCTCACCCTCCTCTCCTTCCCCCCCTCCCCCCTGTCCCCCTCCCTCCCCTTCCCCCAATCCCCCTCTCCCCCTTCCCCCCCATCCCCCACCCCCCCTTTACCTTCCCCCCCTCCCCCTTTCCCCCCTCCCCCACCCGGCAATGCCGAGTACTTCTGCTAGGAGCTTTTAACTAGTTTCTGCCTAGCTTGTTAGGTTTTGCTCGATAGTGCCTAAGCCTTTTTAAATGAATGACAGTTATATACAAGTACACATTCGCATAAATAAATACAAAACAATCACCAGACATTTGAACACAAATAAATCAAACAATTCCGGAAGTGTACGAAGTTGGTAGTATGGCATCTTCTTCTTCCTGATCGGCATCACACAACTCAGAAACGTGATGAACGCCACATTCACCAACAGCATATATATATGAACCGCCTTCCTCTCCTGCCTCCCCTCTCCCCCCTTCCTCCTCTCCACCCCATTCCAATTTTTCCCCAATTTCCAATTTTTCCAATTTTCCAGTTTTTCCAAACACGATGGAATAATATTTACCGATATGAACAGTGATGTGGCTTTTATTGAAATTCTACAAATACTGTTTAGATTTTGATGATTTGCGTGTAATATGATTTAACGGGTGTTTATGTGAATCGTATAAATAAAAAAAGCCTTCAATTTCTGATATTTTGCCTTCTCATTTGGGCCCCCAATTGAAGCTCCACCCGTAGGGCGGGTACCGTTGTTAGTACTATATTAGATGTGTCAGTTTCTAGGTTTATGTCTTGAATGAGTTTAAAAAGTGTGGTTGTACTCGGGTGTGCATGGAAAAGAGCTAGGTAATCAAAAACAATTATAGCTCCCGGGGTTCAGGTTGTGGGGAGGATTCCAGTTTTCTCTTTGTAAAAGTGTGCTGTATGGCGGCTCCTGGTGGAAGCCGGTATTAAAATATGCCATAGAACCATAGGCATCAAAAAAGTGGGCAAATTAACCAATTATTGCTTATAATTTTAAGCAATGTGTACTGAAATTGCTGAAGCATGGACACACCCAAAAGGTTGCAGAAAATTCATGGAAGTCAGATTTTACCACCAGTGATCGTTGGCAAAATTCAGATAACTCAATTCCAAGTAAAACTAGAACGGTACTTGGTAGATCTCATACCTCCACCAGGCTAAACAGTTTGCGGATTGTATTGGGGAGAGGTGGGGTGGGGGAGAGACAGAGGGTTTGAGTTTGAAGAAGAAGAATTATCAGACGCAGAGTTTCTCCGTAATGCTTTCCGAGTTTGAATAAAAAGTTTCTCGTTTAGTTTGAAGAAAATCTGGGCAGCGTATGTTGCCAAAAATGCAGGGAACAATAAAAATGATGTCGTTTTCTTATTTGATGTTTTGGCAATCTAGTTTTCGCGCTGAGTTTCTCCGTCATGCTTTGAAGAAGAAGAATAAGCGATAATGCTTTGTTCACGCTGTTTCTCCATATTCTGTTTGATTACAGTCACAATAATGAAATTATAACAAATGGGAATAAAGTTGAAGCATTTTGCAACTTAAAAATATACCCTATCCTATGGAGGTGTGAATTAAGACAACAGTGCAGAATTAGGAGAACAGCCTTGCTTACATAAATACACTTCGTTATAAGAATCGCTAATGTTAAATTTTTCAGATTTCACTGGAAAACTTTGATACTTATTTAGTCTACAGTATCCAATCCTCAAATCTGAATCCATATTTCGATTATATGCTTTAATTACTAACTTTAAATACTAACCCCCGCTCTGGCGGGGAAAATGGCCTTAAAACGATCATTCATTCATTCATTCATTCAATTAGTCTGTGAGGGTAGATAGTGTTTGCAAGCCAAGGCACGTTTCCATAGGCCGAACCAAAATGGAGGTTTAAGAATCCAGAGATGTCACATGGGCTGAACAAGGTGGTGCACTGCTATTTTGTTAAGGCATATTTTGTTTTTACGGCATAGCCCATCGGGCAGAGCCATCTAGAACAGTGTTTGTATGTATGTATGTATGTATGTCCCCTCAAACGTATACCAATCAGAGCTGAGAATCTGGTCACATGATAGGGTGATGTGATTACGTCTGATGTCATTACGGCGGTGCTGCAGCTGACTCTCCATGCACCGCCATTTTGATTTATATGCCGTTCATGCCGAACATATCGTCGAACCTGTCATATATCACAATAGCCATGCTCTAGCTTTACATTTTTCATTCAGTGTGAAACACAAACAAACCAATTGTTAAAATGACCATCAAACATCGAAAGCATCGGCGTTACGGCTCTTCCAACAATACAGTACGTATCGGCTTTAGGCGTTATGACTCACTGTCCGCTTCGGACAAATTAAACCCAGGTTTCTTAATACAGTGGTATCGTTTCAGTAGTATCGTTTTCGTAATAATAATAATATTATAGTAAATATAACCATAACACTTCAATCCTGGCCTGGTGTTGGCTTAGCGGTTAGGGTGCTGGCTTGGGATCCTGGGTTCGAATCCCGGTCGATCGCTAAATTAACACCAGGGGGGTTGACTCAGCCCGTCATCCTTCCGAGGTCGGCAAATTGAGTACCAGCTTGCTGGGATGAATGATCCCGGTGTGTACCCCGGTTTAGAATAGGTACACCGTACCCCTGCACATCGTAAGAGGCAACTGAGGGTTGGCCCCAGGAAGGGCATCCGGCCATAAAAACATTGCCTCAACCAGGGAACCATGATTGTCATGGGGCCCGCAAGGCTAACCCCTGCTCTGGCGGGGAAAATGGCCTTAAAACGATCATTCATTCATTCACTTCAATCCCAATGTCGTGAATGGAAAGTTGATGGATTGAAGGGGTGTAACCGCGGAAGTAAGGAATTCACCTCGGTTTAAAAAAAATAATATCATTTTCGTAATAATAGTGTAACGTTATTATTATAGTAAATGTAATCATAACACTAATCCTTTGTAGTGACTGCAATGTTACTGGAGGTTAAATATTGTCGTGTGATTTGGCTCAGTTTAGACCGAGCGTCACCATGGATGAATCGAGCTTAACGAGGCGTCCGGGTCAATGGCGGATTTGCTATACACGTGCAGGAGGAAGGGGCGGGGGGGGGGGGGGGGGGAGAGGAAGAAGCGGCGAGATTTACCTGATACGATCTCGCCGGCAGTCTTCAACCTGCAGGAAATTAAATCAAGCGAATGAAAACCGAATTCAATGTACAAAAAGAAACACGTTTATTGAACGGAACCCGAGAACAATGGACGCGCCGGTAAATAAATGTCCTAAATCGGGATCCCGCACACGTCACTTCAACAACAGGGGAAAACAACAACAACAACAACAACAACAACATGCATTTTAAGGCCATTTTCCCTGCTAGAGCAGGGGTTAGCCTTGCGGTCCCCATGACAATCTTCTACATCTTGCCCTATTTTCTGCATGTCTCCTTGTTAACCCCCTTGCCCGCATTTCTTCTTCCACCATCTTTAGCCAAGTCTTTCTCGGTCTTCCCCGTCCTCTACTTCCTTCTACATTCATTTCCATCACTCTTCTCAACCAGTCACTTTCATCCTTCCTCAACACATGACCTAACCATCTCAACCTGTTCCTCTTCACAGCATCAATCACAGGCTCTATTCCAATCATCTTTCGCAATTCATCATTTGTCTTCCTCTCTCTCAACTATACTCAGCACATCCACCGAACCATTCACATTTCCACCCTTTCCAGCCTTCGTTGCTGCTCTACGTTAATTACCCATGTCTCGCTCCCATAAATCATAACACTTCTCACACATGCAGCATACACCTTTCCCTTCAGCTTCAACGACACTCCCCTCCTCATCAGCACGCCACTCAGTTCCCGAAACTTCTTCCATGCACATCTCACTCTAGCAACCGTTGCCGAGTCTGATCCACCTTCTCCGTTTAGCATGTCTCCGAGGTAGCAAAATGTTTTCACACCTTCCAGCTTCATGCCGTCTCCAAGATCCAACTCAACATTTCCTCCATCTGCAGCTCCCTCTGTGCACACCTTACATTTGAATGTAGCTGCCACACTGGTTAATGACCCTCTCAGACCACTACATTTTTGATGAACCCACTCAAAAAAACTCAAAAACTCAAAAGGGGAAAGAATTAAATAAAAGAATCGTTGTGTTATGTTCTGTGGTGTGTTTTATCTGTCTGCTGTCGTCCAGGCTTCAAACTCGCGTCCGTACGCGGCTCCATGCTTGGCGGGAAGGAGGCCTCAGTCCGCTTCATTCGCGCGCTCCACTGATCAGCGCACACTGCCCGGCAGGCCCTGCTCGCACGATCGTCGCTCCACCGTCTTTCGTCCAGGAGGCAAATTCGGATCGTAAAGGAAGAGGTCCAAACGGAGACGAAAATCACGGGCAGAAGGGAGGTCCAGGCAGGAATAATCAGGAACGAGAAGGTCGAGGAAAGAGATCCGGGCAGGAAGGAACCAGGAACGAGAAGGCCAAGGGAAGAAGAGGCAAAGGGAGGAGATCCGGGCAGGAAGGAACCAGGAACGAGAAGGCCAAGGGAAGAAGAGGCAAAGGGAAGAGAGGAAAATGCCGGCAAGCGAGCCGTTTTACTGGCGGTCCTCCGACGTCAGCTCGCTTCCCCTCCAACCAGTGCGTCGCTTCTAACCTTCCCGAATCTTCTGATCTCATCCGTCCCCTCCCATTGGCCGAGCGCTTGGCGCCCTGCTCCCATGCCATTGGTCGGTAGCCAACCACAAGTCCTTCCCTACTCTCCAATCAGTGTGGTGCTTGTTGCTCGCCCCTCCACTGGCCAATCACCAGCTCTCCTGGGCGTGACTCCCTGCCCGCCTGGCCAATGTGTGAAAGCCATCGTGTACCACTGCACGGCCGCTGCCTGCCTGTCCCTCCGGTCAGTTCTTATGGTCAGTCATTGTAAGGGGGGGAATTTAATTAATGTGTGCACTAAGGGCCTATTTAATGTCTACAAGAGTGCATTGCCATACGGGACACTGGGATGTTCACAGTGGGAACAACACACAATGGAGTTAGCATATTCCCTAATTCTAGTTACCAAGCCCCGCCTCCTCGTGGCGGGGACACAGATACGCAGCTTACTCCGACAAACCGCCTAAACACAGAACTTATTACAGGTGAGATTCTCTAGCACGACAGCCGGACACCTACCTATGCAGATCTACCTAAATCTAGATATTCCCCCTACCCCAAATTCATAACAATATATGTCTTGGATATACATATATATATATATATATATATATATATATATATATATATATATATATATATATTAAAGTAGCGGCAGTTTTGTGTCCAGCCGTCATGCCACGTCATTACGTATGTGATGTCATTACGGCGTAAACACCCGCTCACTTCGAGAGTGGCAGGAAAGGTCATTCCTCTTTGGGGTATGTAGATTACAGTCTCTCTATGGTCGGGTCTCAAGAACATTGGGCGTGTGTTCATTTACCAAGTTTCTTGTGGAGAGATCACCAAGTGTTTAAAGCATTCGATCTAGCACTCCATTCAAAACCCTTAAAGAACGGCTGGCTTGGCAAGCGCTAGCTAGTTGCTTGGTAAATTAGCACACCTCCAACCCTTGTGGGGTATATAGATTACAGTAGATCTTCGCTCAGTTCTGTAAGTAAAACTTACCTCATGGATGTCGGGATTCCTCCAAATTTCTTTCTTTGTTATAAACAGCATTAGCGACTGTTTAAAAAGCTAATCATGTGCGTTTGTGGTTTATAATATTTTACAAGCCCGGCTACGCCACTGTTAGACTTTTGGTCTTGTTTTGTTATGAGCACCCCATTAATCATCTTCATAAAGGGTGTTTCAACACATCCGTCATCCAAACACAGTCGTCATTCATGCACCCCGTTGTTGTTCAAGAAGTATGCATGCAAAGTTTGGGGCCGCTAGGTTTCATGGTTTTGGAGTTATGGAGAAGGCACACTGACACTCTGCCTTTTATTATCATAGATGACATTGAATCACTTCACTCTTATTCTGGACATGCAATTTAAGGAAATAACTACGCTATGTTAAGCATTTATTAACCCCTCGGACCATTTCCACAACACTGATTCCTGAATGTGAGTATATTGCTGAAAGCTATGCTTCTGGCAGGTGGGTATTGCTAATTACGCTTGTGCAGCATGGGCAGGTCTTCCATAACCGCCCCCTCGACTTTGCTGCTTTGTGAGCAAAACCTATTTTAAAAGTGGGGATTTGTGATAGCATGCCATCAACTTTGCTCCAGTTTATTATATAATATTATTCTTACCAAATTATGTATTTTGCTTTTGCTAATTGTCTGTTCTATCTAAATATCCATCATGTACTGGATTTTGTGCTTTCCCCACTGAGATTTGGTCTTTTTTTCAGGCTGGGCAAGCGCTTCACATTGGAGATGACCCAGTGACAGATTATCTTGGAGCGACGGAGTCAGGAATGGCAGCCTTTCTACTGAAGCGCAACAAAGCAGCAGAACTGAAGTCTATCTCGATCCCTCCTCATCACATACTCGACTCACTCGATGACCTCCCTCCACTGCTGGAGGCCACATCCACTTGACAATAGGTTGTCTCCTCCAGTAGGGAACACCTTGGACTTATTGGAAAGCAAACATGGTTGATTTATTACATGTGCATTATATGAGAGGAAATTGGCTTTTTCATGTGGTAAGTGTCGTCGGTAAATATGCACTATTTTTTGATGTCATGGGACACGCACTTCTGGTTGTGAGAATTGCTCACACATGAATCTGGTTTGCTCAATCTGCATGAACAGTATCCAATGGTAAATCTCTTGGGTGGACCTTGTTATTAAGACCACTCATCCTGGGAGGACACTTTGTGGTTGCAAGGACCTTCCTTTCCCATATTAATGACTGAATGAGGAATCACCTGTCTAACTTTATCAGGAACCAACTGGCTTCTAAAATAATGGCAACCAAAGTCCTGAGTGACAATACTGTAGACTAGAGTGAGAGGATAATGTAGTAAAAGTGCGCTTCCCGTTGTAGGGTCGCTTAAACTTCCACCATGGACAGATCCTTCATTCAATGATATAACTATCTTATGATTAATTTTCTTCGACTGTAATGTTTTTGCAATGAATGTGGAGGAGTTATAACATCGAATGGATCAGGACATAACAGAACAAAAGGAACATTAGAAAGGGAAGGGGGGGGGCAGTGAACACACCAACAGGGATAGGGATAAGCGATGTGGGGAAAATTAGGAGGGGAGAAGACAGGGGGCGACACAAGATGGATATGGCTGAAAACTCAGGGAGGGAAACTAGAATGTTTTTCCTTCCTGAGAATAATCCCCCCCCCCCTCCCTTCCTTAGAATAATCCCACCCCCCTCCCTTCCTTAGAATGGAAAAACGAAAACATAGGGACAATACCCCTGGTGCTCATCTGGTAGAATAAACAGTATACTACATGACTAAAGGTATTTTAAACCAATTTCAATGGTTTGCCAGAAGACAGCGCAGCATTGTTAGATTCGTCACTTCCGTTGTTGTGGTTCTCATCCACTGCAACCATTTTTGGTTGTATGTACTATTATTGTTATCATTTAAGTGAATTGGAGATAACTGTTTTCAAAAGGTAAAAAAAATTAATGTTTTAAAAAGAAACCGGATTGGGAACCGGACGAAGAAGAAGAGGAAGAAGAGGAGGAGGAAAAGGAGGCGGAGCGAGTAAGGTGGAGCAGAAGCCGAGCTGCTTCGAGGTCTTGAGCAAACGCTGGCGAACGGGGGTCACGGGTGAACTTTGGGTTTCCTGGGAAAGGGATTCCTGTGACACAGTTGTTATCGCTGTGACAGATAAACCTGCGTCAGGTTTTGCGGTCCATTCCGAAGAGAATCATTGGAGTGCCGTTACGTCTCGAGTACGGGCCCGTTGGCCGTTTTGCCTCGCGCCCGATTTTGGATCGCTCCAAGTTTTTCACCTCGCTCCAACCATTTCAACGCATCCAGCAGTTAGCCTGGTTTGCATGTGTAACGTGGATTTCGAGTGGGAATTTGCGGTTCGCCGTGTGGGGAGCCATTGAACATCCATACCCGAAGGTGTGATTTCCCTGTCGCCTCCTGAGGACACCTTTGCCCATCTTTGGCAGTGTGACCGTCGACCGAGCGGGATTCTGGTCTCGATACATCGTTCTGACGATCACTGGAGCGTGGATCGACTTTGGCTTGAAGCCGGGACAGAGACATTGGGAATGTTATTTTCGCTCACTTGGAGCACAGTGAGTTATATTGTACAAAACTGATGGTACCATCATAGGAATGATATATTGGTTGTACAATTGATTAATATTGTTATTGTAATGTTATTCTTGTGTGACCTTAATACAATACTTGTTTGTTGGTAACAATTGGTGTGGTTTCACCATTGATCTTTGACACAGAATAACACATCTTTCTGCCGTGACTCCTCTCGGGGCTCGGAGGCACACCGTGACCAGGGTTTGGGGAGCAGCACGGAACAGCATGTAGAATCATACTAACATAAGACTAAACAAACAAAGATCATACCTATTCAGGGGGGCAACCCCCCCCCCATAAATCGCAAAAGGGGCAGATTTTATTTTTTTTCCCATGAACAAATTTTCGTACATCACGGGTGATGAAGGTTGTGGTCAAGTTTCATCGGAATTGCATGTGTAGTTTGAGAAGAAAGCAAATACCTATTTTGGAGGCAACCCGCTCTCCCTCCCCCAGTAGTCTAGTGCAGCGGCATAGCAAACCAATTGTGCATTTTGTGATGGAAGCACCAAATTTGGCAGAATGATAGAATATTATATGGAGAACATTTTCAGATATGGAACCACTTTGGAATTCACCCCAATGTGGCCGCCATATTGGATTTCAAAATGGCGGCTTAAAAATCTTTAATTACAAATATTTCTGGTTCTATACCAGCTACAGCCTTGATTTTAGTGTCTGGATGTACAAACTTGAGGTCAAGGAATTGAATGGTTCTACTTAGAAGTTGATTTACTGACGCCATATTGGATTCCAATATGGCGGCTTCCGAAAATCTGCTGACCGATATCTCTGGTTCTATGCCAGCTAGATACTTGATTCTGGTGTCTAGATGTACATTTCTGAGGTCAATGAATTGAATGGTTGTATTGAAATATGTTTTAATGCACATAAGCAACTGATAATCCCATATTACGTACATTGTATACACACGTTCAGCAAGAGAACTAGCGAGCGTATTGCATCAAGTCATGCCAAGTGTCACAGTTCCAACTCAATGTGAGCAGTCACCATCACAGGCACACAGTGCTGTGCATTTCAGAGCCGCCTTCTTGCACTTGCATCTCCCACTGCAACCGTTTTCGCACCCACAGCAGATGAGTTCATAGCAGGATTTGGCAGCTTCTGGTAGTGTTGTCCACAGAGGATCGAACTGTCCGTCATTGTCCACCCACCCCCAGTCGCATGGTGATGGGAGATAGCAGTGTGGGACAAGAGACTGTCCCCAACAATGTCCACCCTGGTAAGTTGCTCTCTTCACGTGTTGTACTAGGGCGGCCTATGTTGGAGGTATTGCTTCAATGGATCGAGATTTCTTTGCAAAGAGTTTCTTTCTTGCCAGATTCACCTCAGAACATGTGCATGTGCGGTCGTACAGAAGCACTACGTATCTCTCCAGGGTTGCCAGTGTATCCTCAGAGATCTCACTTGGTGCAGATGCCAGGTCCAGGAATGCATTGGTCACTTCTGGAAAAGTTTCCCATACTGCCCATGCTGTTTTCTTGCCACGACCTGCAAAGCTCGAGACGGTATCACACCCTGTGATTGCATGGAAGATTGGCAGTGCCTTGGCTTTGTCTGGTCCCAGGGTAGCAGACAGCTCGTGTGCTGCTATGTAGCAGAAGTTCTTTCCGGTTCCAAACGCTAACCAGAGTTCGTCCACTACCTCATTAAGCTCCTGGGCCATCCACACAGCGAGAACCACCACATCTGTGTCCACGGTGCGGATGAGTACTCTGCGGTGTCCAGATTTCATAGCAGCTGCTGCGTGGAGCATCATGCGCGTGTCTGCTTCCTCGTGATTGCACGGGGCCAAAGCGGCTGTGTCTGCACATGGTGGTACAGCAATGACCTGTTGGTGTAAGCATGAACAATACCGTGATGTAAATTAAATGTGAATTCCTTTGGTGTAGGTGGTCACGAATAAAACCTGACATGAATCTGCATAACATTTATTAATTTATTTCAGTACATTATTTCAAGTACATAAATACAGGGCAATTATTATTATTATTATTATTGTTATTTACTTGGCATCAAACACATGAAATCATACAATATGACATTGCACATATAACAGTAGCCTGTTCGTGTACACTCCCCCAAGATGCCAGGAAAGAAAAAAGCAATTCAAGAACACTATGGCCAATAGGCCTTTCTTAACAATTTGAGGGAGTGTACCGTGGACAGCTAAAGATTATATATACAATACAAAATATTATTCCGAATAGATAATACAAATCGGGATTATATAATCAAAATTAAATTATATGAAAAGAATACACATATGTGGGTAAGAATTTACTCTACAACAGCATAAATCAATAATACATTGTATAATATGTACTGAAACCACAGAAGATTGTACACACACTCTCAAACACACAAGCAGGCACGCACCCACTCTCACCACCCAGACACACACACACTTTCACTAACACACACTAACATACATCATGCACATTACCTGTTCACCATCAGTAGCAATCAGCTGTTTGTCTGGCACATCGATGGACTCCGTGACCTGCTTAGACAGAAAGCTGAAGAGTTCCTCCTTGTTCTCGTCGACACGGAGGAAACTGTGCCAGTTGCCTGGTAGGGTGGCAGAGCCAGTGACACGTCTGCGTATTCCCTTGCCTCTGTTGGTCCTTGCAGTTGCCTTCAGGCTGCCTGACTTTGCATAGCGGTCCCACACTAGATCGAGACGAGATCGATGTTGAAGCTGTGACATAATGTATGGAACGAATACTTTTGTGGCATAGTCAAGAAATGTTTTGGTCTGGCCTGGGCTCAGCATTTGAACTATTACAGCTCCATCGAGGATCACAGAAGATACTTGTGGTGGTGGGTCCGACTTTGTTTCGACAAGCTGTTCTAAGGGCTGCAACAAGTCAGCTTTGGAACCAAAGCGGAGCTGTCCATTTTGCGAGAGTGCTGGCGGATGTGCGCTGTTCTCATGTTTGAAGAACTGCTCGAGACCCCCATCTCTGGTTTGGCATGCGATGTATAGTCTGGAGAAGAGCTCTGAATCACTCTTTGCAGAGGCTACTTGTTGTTTGCTCTTCTGGGCAGCTTTGACCTTGATGGATGAAAACAACGGGAGTTTGTTGCGTTTGATGACATCATTGAGTGGCTTGGATCTGTCTGCCAGACGTTCCTTCTCAAATTAATGGAACTGATCTCTCCCAATCTGTAAAGCTGTACGCACAGTATCTACAACAGCTGGGCCCAAGATCTCCAGTGTGCCCAGGACCAGCAAATCTGTGCTTTCTTCTTCAAAGGGGCTGCCCATCTCTTCGATGACTGTTGTCAGTGCACGGACATCTTGGACGAACTTCTTCTGCACACTGTCGGTTTGCTCATGGTGGTGGGTGTGCTCTCCCCTTTGGCGCAGTTGCTGTGAGGTCTCAAATTCTGTGATGACCCGAGCAACTTCGGGGCCAGCCACCATCCACCGTCGAAGGGCACTTGGATTTTCAGTTAGGCCCACTGCCCCGCCATCGCCTTTGACCGTGGCATTGTTTTGTTCACGAGCCTGGTCTAGGGAGATGGCGGAGAAAGCATGCCTAGTCTTCTTGGATGTGAAGTGCCCCGCATGGAACTTGGCAGCAACATCTGGGTGTTTCTCTGCAATGCCAACCATGTCCCTGATGTGGACTGGTAACCAGCGAGCATAGTGGATATGGCCCAATGCAGCGAACCATGCAGCTAGCTCTGGTAGGGTGTCCATGTACAGCGTGAAGTTGGACTCTCTCAGTGAACGTATGTAGAGGAGTATACAGAGCTCCAGGTTAAGTACAGTGGCCCAGTACTGAAACTGTGGACATGCCGCTGCTCTCTGGTCACACCATGCCTCGAACTCCAATGGTTCCTCATCTCTTGCAGTTGCTCTTTCGTTGTATATGTCATATGCACGATGCTGCAGTATGTGTAGGGCAGCAACAGTTACTTGGTGGGCACGTCTTGTACGGCTGACGTGAGCTGCACGCAAGAAGGAGTCTGCTGTGCCAGCTGTTGCTATCTCTGCCTGAACCAATGCCTGTGTCCAACCGCTGTCTTGCAGCCAGTCTCCTGCTGTCTTCAAAGCTGCCATCTCTGTGTGTAGACCACCCAGCATGACCACAAAGGGATCTTCACCATGTGTGTCTGGCCAGTTCCATTGCACCTGCTTGGCGATCGCATAAAGTGGTTGGTCCAGTGTGACGACGGGTATCTGTCCAGGGTTTAGCTCATTGATCGCTGCTTTCACGACATCCATGGCATGGCGGATCATTGCCACTGAGTGGGCTTGGTCATGGAAGAGGGGAAGCAAGGCAGTGGGTGTGACTGTGATACTAGTATCCTTGGCCGATTGGTTCTCTGCGTGATGTGCAGCCCAAGAAATGTTTCCTGGATTCTGTGTGTCACCACTGTCACATGCATCCTTCACAGTCTGGAGCCACCTCTTCTCTTTATCCAGTTCAGCTTGTGCAGGATTCCTCTGCAGCGACGCCTGGGTTCCAGCTGGTACAGGGTGGCTTTTGGCAAGTGAACTAACTGGTTGTACATCTGTGTAATACCGTGGAAGGTCCTCCACAGTCTTGACATTTGAGACACCCCCGATGATGACAATACCTCGGTCTGTGCCTTGATTGTCATAGTCTGGATGTTGTATCAATGAAATACCAGTTCCGTGGAAGGAGTCGTGTGCTGTCGTGGAACTGGGATTGTGGTCTATATTATCCACAGCTGATGTGGTGAACACTCCACCGCGGAGCTTTGGGGGACAGACCACCTTCTCCGCCCGAAAGCGCTGACAGACCCCGTTCCCCAGCTCTGCAGAGACCCGTAGCACTCTATCATAGGCAACGCTGATCCCTAGTCCAGATAATGTGTCAACCAGTTCCCTCTTTCTCGTATGGGCATGAAGCATCAAGCCAAGATATATTGGCAAAGGAGTCTCTTGACTAATGCTGTGTCGTACGTCTGTGCCTGCACCTCTCCTCTCATGCTTCACACTGTTGTATTTGAGAAGTTGAGCTATTGTCACAGACGCCGATGCCGATGACTGACATGCCTGATCTTTGATGCCTGCGCCCTCTAAAATCATGGAGACCATTGTCAGCAGCAGTTGTGGCACAGACTCTTCTTGACATTTGTTTGAGAAGGACCCATTGAAAGGCTGAGATGACTGGAACATATCCTTCCTTATAATCCCTGCAGCTCGTGCCAGGTGCACAACATCACTGTCAATATCATGTTGACATGCCTTGGCTAATGCACTGCCAATGTCTTCCTGAAACACCAGCAGGACATCTCTTCCCTGCCTGTGCTCCTGCAGATCAGGGAAGTGTGCCAGGATACGCTCCTTGAGTCTGGTTGTATGGACTCGTGTTTCCAGCACAACTCCGAACTGTTCCATTCTCATTGTGTAGAGCTTGGTGAGGTCTGCCATCTTGAATACAGGAGCAGTGTCTTCTTCTTTAGCAGTTTCCTCTATGTACGTTACCAGTTCAGCAAGGACTATTGCTGAAATGACATCTACCGTGCTCTGGCTTTGCTCAGCAAGCTTTTTTGCTGCCCTCACGCGGTTGTATAGGGATGTCAAACATTTCTTATGGTACTTGGCCTCTCTTGCAACCATGTCCCCAGCACTCAGTTGGGCTAACAAAGTGGTATCCTGAAGAAACTCTGCAGCCTTGCGAAAGTGTTTATCTAGTTCCAATGTCGCTGCTTGATGAAACTCCAAACCAAGCTCTTGCTGGCAGAAGAAGCACAAATTGTCGCATATGCTATCAACACAAGCTGCCTGAGACCTAGTAAGCTTGTACTTATCTGTGATTGTACTGGGGATAGGGCTTCCCTCTGAATGACTTCTCTTCTGTACCCGCTGTAGCTTGGTAGTGTTATATTTCACCCTGCATGACTTGTGCCACTTGGCTTGGTGGGCAGCTAGAGTGGCAGCTATCCCTTGGCCTTCATCCAGTCGTTGCAAGTCCACGTCTTGTGGCAGCTTGCCTAGTTTATTGAATGCTGATAGATTGTCTTCAAGTGTCTTGTATCCAGCACCTGCATCAGTTCTTTTCGTGACAGCAGGACACTGTAGGGACTCTCCTATATCAACTTGACACAGAACACAGAGTTCCCAGTCCAGTGGCGTCTTTGGCGTTGAAGTTACATGCTTGGTAACATGAACTAACTTGAACTGCTTCGACATGATTGAAACCTGGATGGAGCAAACAAACAAAAAAGTCGTTTAATTAGGGGTTAATCAACGGACCAGCATGTTTTATCTACAGGACAATACACGACCCCCCCTGAAATTTGACACCAAATGACCTCTTTTAGGGGTATTTTTGGCCGAAATTTTCAAATTTTTCACTCCCCAGACCCCTAGATGTTCCCTTGAGCTCAGAATCGCCGCTGTAATGTGTCTACTGATGTTAGAAAAGATATAGGGTGAATGGGGCAATAATTGTGCCTGTAGGATTTGTTTCCGCCACCCCCCCCTAAGGGTTACAGATTTTTAAAGCCGCCATTTTGAAATCCAATATGGCGGCGACCTTGGGTGAATTTCAAAGTGGTTCCATATCTGAAAATGTTCTTAATATAACATTCTATCATTGTGCCAAATTTGGTGCTTCCATCACAAAATGCACAATTCTTCTTAAATTTTTGCTATGCCGCTGCACTACTCCCTCTTTAGGGCTTGATTTTTTTTTTAATGTTGTGAACAAACTTCGGTACATCATGGGTGATGAAGGTTGTGGTCAAGTTTCATCGAAATGTTTGTAGTTTGAGGGAAAAAGCAAATATCTATTTTGGGGATCAAACCTAGATCCACTTTGACCCCCGGTAGACCCCGACTTTGTTAATGCCATGAACAAACTTGTCACATCACAACAAATACAGTATAATTTGTGCCAAATTTGGTCACAATCCCATCAGCGGTTTCGGAGAAGTTGCAAGTGTTTACTGACGGACTGACGGACGACACGCCATCACATAAGCACCCCTGAACTTCGTTCCAGGTGAGCTAAAAAATTAGTTCACTTACGTACAATTGTTTATAATAGTTTTGGATAAAATAGGAAATGTTGAGAAACAATGTAACTGCAATTCACAGTACCATATACTGTAAATGGTCACGGAGGCTCATAGGAAAATGTTTCATGTGGGTATTTTTTATTTTTTTTTACCTTTGTCATTGTTTGGTTAAATTTCCAGGAAGCAGGGACACGAACTGGAAACTAATTTATTCTCCATTGAAATGTTACTTTAAGCCGTTTGTGGCAATCATTAAAGATGGGCTTGGCCACAGTTCATTCAGTAGGCCTACTGTATTGTATGTGGAACTAAAGTATTGGACCTCAATGTGTAGAATGCAATGGGGGTGGTTCGCTGTAGATTATCTATTTATCTGTTGTTCAATGATTACTGCACTGATCTTTTGTATGCAGCACATGGATGCTGGTGGTGCAACTGATGGTGCCCCCTATAGGTTAGAGCAGGAACTTTTAACTTGGGCAGGATGCCAGCAATAGCTCCTCGACCAACTAATCTAGGCAGATGAGATACTCATTTTGACCTCCATCAGTGGCACACCACACATGTTGGAGTCTACCTGCAAAACACCAGGATGACTGATAGTTTCTATTTGGGCTGAGATCAAACAGTCCAGAGATCAGAGGCCAGTGTTACCTCCAATGAGACAGCAAGAGAAGCAAACCTTGGTACACTATGGAGGAAGGTTGTAGTCAAGTTTCATCAAAATTGTGTAGCTTCAGAGAAGAGAGCAAGTACCTATTGGTGAACCAATATGCAAATTCTTTATATTTCAGGTCAATTGGAATATGCAAAAAAATGTTTGTTTTTTTTTAACCAAGAAACCCGAGTGAAAGTAGAGTACTCCCTTTCAGCACGCATCATCGCCAGGCTTCCTCCGGTGCCTGGCAATGGCATCATGAATAGTGCCTGGAGATGGAATAGGAAAGGTGTGGTGCACAAAAATTAAATTCCACATACACAAGTGGATGGTGCCATTGCTCATCAGGCTGAAACCCATCCTCCACATTGCAAACATTTAATGAAATGGATTCCTAGTAGAGTATAATCTACACAGAAGGAAAAAAAAACCCACCAGAGATGGTTCTGAAAGGTGAATATACTTCCCCTCAAAGCTCGATGAAATATTTCAGTGGTGGGTTATGTTTTCAGCTCTGGCTGTCCATGAACACCACATCTAAGTTGGATGGATTTGGACAAAATTTGGTGGCAAGGTTGGGTATGCGACAGAGAAATTAGATTTGGTGGAGATCTGGATCTGAGAATTTTTTTTTTTTTGTAAAGCAATTCAAGTGATAGGGCGAGAACCGATACATTACACATCTCAAAACGTTGTGGATGGATTCAGACAAAACTTGATGCAATGTACGAGGTGAGGTAACAAGCGGTTCGATTTTGGTTCAGGTACAAATCCAGATCTGGCTTTCCAGTGGGATACAAAAATTTGAGCTTGATTGAGGTATGCTCTACCAAGTGCCATTCTCGTTTTCTATGAAAAACATGGCTGTGGGTAGCATAATTTGGTGCAGTGGGGGAAGATGTGACCGATGGTGGATTCATAAAAAAAAAAAAAAAAAAAAAATGTGTACATGTAAACCAACATCCTGCAATGGATGCTTTACCTCAGCACATTCATTCTTTCGATGGCTCCACAGCAGCCTTGAGCCTCACCTGTACCCAAAGTGGCAGGAGCAGGTTAACGTGGAGATCTACAATAAAGATCGTTCCTTCTCCAATCTACATAACCTGGGAGATTCTCAATCAAGTGCTTGCTACTCTCGCACCTGCAGTTAAGTGGACATTTTTTAAAAAGTCTCAAACTAGAACAAACCCTTGTATGTGGGTAGCCTGGCTATAGAAAGGTTAATTGCAGGAGAATGAAATGGGTACAGTACAAATGATGCTTCAAACACTTTACTGTATCAGAAAAATGAAACCACAATCTGCATACAAACAAAATGCTCAATCTCCATCCCAACCCCACAGCACAGCTTCAGTGAATGAAAGTTTCAAAAAAAAAAAATTCAGCTTTCACATTCCCCCACACTATCAAAGAAATATAGCTGGAAAGAAACAATAGATCCACATCAATTTAGTCAGGATTTGGATTTCAAGTTGTGCATGACTATTTTACCATTTTGAGGTAAGACCAAAACCTAAACCTTCAGTTTTCAATTGAAGGAGTAGGGAACCAAAGTAGATGGGCCACTCAATTTTCATATTCTTCCAAATCCTCTCCATATTCCCCCTCTTCCTCTTCTGCAGTGGCATCCTGGTACTGCTGGTACTCGGAAATGAGATCGTTCATGTTGCTCTCGGCCTCGGTAAACTCCATCTCATCCATGCCCTCACCCGTGTACCAGTGAAGGAAGGCCTTGCGCCGGAACATGGCAGTGAACTGCTCCGAAATGCGCTTAAACAGTTCCTGGATGGCCGTGCTGTTTCCAATGAATGTGCCAGACATCTTGAGACCACGAGGTGGGATGTCACACACTGCGGTCTTTACATTGTTTGGGATCCACTCCACAAAGTAGCTGCTGTTCTTGTTTTGTATGTTCAACATCTGCTCATCCACTTCCTTCATAGAGACTCGTCCACGGAAAATGGCCGCCACAGTGAGGTAGCGGCCATGACGTGGGTCACAAGCGGCCATCATGTTTTTAGAGTCGAACATCTGCTGTGTGAGCTCAGGAACAGTGAGTGCCCGGTACTGCTGACTACCACGAGCCGTAAGTGGGGCAAAGCCGGGCATGAAGAAATGCAGCCGTGGAAAGGGAACCATGTTGACGGCCAACTTCCGCAGGTCAGCATTTAGCTGCCCAGGGAAACGCAGACATGTGGTTACTCCACTCATGGTAGCAGACACTAGGTGGTTGAGATCCCCATAAGTTGGGTTCTTCAGTTTGAGGGTACGGAAGCAGATATCATAAAGGGCTTCATTGTCGATGCAGAATGTCTCGTCGGTGTTTTCTACAAGTTGGTGTACCGACAGTGTAGCATTGTAAGGCTCCACCACAGTGTCACTGACTTTAGGTGAGGGCACCACACTGAAGGTGTTCATGATACGGTCGGGGTACTCTTCACGGATCTTGCTGATGAGGAGCGTACCCATGCCAGACCCCGTACCACCCCCCAGAGAGTGAGTTAGCTGAAAGCCCTGCAGGCAGTCGCAGCTTTCGGCCTCCTTCCGTACCACATCCAGCACAGAGTCTACCAGCTCCGCACCCTCAGTATAGTGACCCTTGGCCCAGTTGTTTCCTGCACCACTCTGACCTGAACAAAACAAACAAGCCGTCAACATTAACTATAGGCAAGTATTGCAAAATAAAGATTCCAACATGGGATGCAACTGGCAAGCAGTTACAAAATAAATAAAATAATCAATTAAATAACCCTCCATCGCACCACAGATGCCATGGGATTTCCTTCAAAATACATTCCAAACAACCAAGATGCCTTACAATGAGCAAATCATTGCACCAGCATTAATGTCCAGTCGAACTGGCCAATCAAAACACCAAACCCCCACCCACTTCAGCTTGGCAGCAAATGGCAATCAATACCAAAAAAACAAAAGTCAAACCTGAAAAGCGATTTATCATACAAAAAGGAGTAAAACTGAAAACCCTTACTGAATTACCACCCAAACCCCGGCACATCAAGGTCACCGACATCAGAACGCATTACAAAATAAACACCGTCATCTGGCAGACCTCAGTTTCGGCTCAGTTCCGAAACACTAAATAATGAGACCTTTGAAGCACGAACCAAAAATGATGTCATGCAGCATTCGCTTAAACTGCAGATAAACAATTACTCAAGCAGTCAAGCATACCAAAAACAAAGTTGTCTGGTCGAAACATTTGTCCGGTGGGTCCAGACCGTACAGCATCCATGGTGCCCGGCTCCAGATCTACAAGGACGGCCCGAGGCACGTATTTTCCACCTGGTGAGAAAATTTACAAGATGGCTCGTTGCGTGTTTCATCGATCATCCCCAGTTCAAACTCCTTAAAATTTATTTTTATTTATTCATGTTGCGATGGACCTGCAAGGTTAACATACCAGAAGCTTCGTTATAGTAAACGTTGATCCTTTCAAGCTGGAGGTCAGAATCTCCTCTATACGTGCCCGTGTTGTCAATTCCATGTTCATCGCTGATAACTTCCCAGAACTAAAAGGTGGAAGGAGGGTAGACATTAACGGTCGGATAAATGGTTATCAAACACGAGGCCCAACAACCATAAGGAATCAAACGTGCCAAATGCAGTTAATGACAGGCAGATACATCAATAATGGTTTAGGGACCTCAGGCCTGATTGCAGACAGCCACCATTGCCAATGCCAGAAAGAAAAATGGCACTGGATCTCAACAAGCGGTCTCGATTAATGACAAAGCCAAAACTTCCGGGATAGTACGGCATTTCTGTGAATGCCACATCTATCTATAATTCCAGCAATCTCTGTGTGTCTGTCTGTGTGTCTGTGTGTCTGTGTGTTTGTCTGTGACCGCTGTTTCTCGACAACCACGGGTCCGATATACTTGAAACTTGCCAGGTATATTGCTGGGGACCCGAGGATGTGCCTTTTCAAGGTTTGAAATTAATCGGACAAGTACCTACCGAGCTATGTCCAAAAAACGCTTCAACCAATCAGAGAGCAGCGAGCTATCACGTGTGCCGAACCGTTAATGCAATGCAAGCGTTAATGCGTTAATGCAAGGCTTTTCTTTTTTCCCCTCTTCTCTTTCTACTTTTCCTTGCGATTAAATTGCAAACAGCCAAAATACGTTGGCGCTAATTGAATAATTGGCCATTAACACTAAAATAATCGTAACTGCGATATGCCAACTTCCGGACAGTGCAGCCTTCCATGTTGTTGTTGTTTGCAGCAGCTGTTTGCAGCAAGGCAAGGCTTTTCTTTTTTTCCCTCTTCTCTTTCTACTTTTCCTTGCGATTAAATTGCAAAAAGCCAAAATACGTTGGCGATAATTGAATAAATGGGCATTAATAGATAGATAGATAGATATGCGATATGCGAACTTCCGGACAGTGTGCGCGTTACGAGCTGACCGCCATTACGGTACGTAATTTCTCCCAATTCAGTCAGAGCGAAGGGCGGAAGCGAAGAGCGTTGTTATTTTTTGTTTACGGGCGTACGGGCGGGGTAGAGCGTACGGGTAGCGTTTTTTTTTTTTTTGGGCAAGGAACGGGCACCCACGTACGGGCAATGCCCTAGTGGATGACAATTTGTCCAGAAACAATGATGCATTATTTATTTCCTTTGACCAATCAAATCTCACCATGGGCACATCTTGCATCGCAGCGTCTGAATGACAATGTTCCATGAGCAACTGGATAACGTGACATTTCAATGCCAACATCAAAAATTTTAAAAAGCCGAATAGCATTTTAGATCCCTTTTAAAACACCAACTAATGTTCCAAGAAAAAATAAAATCACTCAAGATGGAATGCGTTCTCCCACCACCAAGCAAAACTGAAGGCCTTAAAGGTTTCAGATCAAAAGAACAAGTAGCAAAGTTGCACATCAGAGGTCAAAGGGCTCAAAATCAGCAAGTCAACAAGAAAACCATGAGTAGGGACAGCAGCCTTACCGACTACAGTTACTGCCAGTGTAAAAGGTTTAATGCTGCAGAGAAAAGACATTTGGACCAAAATTACAAGTATCCCACGTCCAACCGCTGCAGGTAGTCATTGCGAAGGTAGCTCCAAGTAACAAGTAAATAATATGGCAAGAGCACATGGATCTTCAGTGGTAACATTCAGATATGCATCACTTGGGGGTGCAAAGGATGAACTCACCACCCCTACCCACAGCTACCACCCCGACCCACAACTACCACCCCGACCCACCCAACCACCACAGCTACCACCCCGACCCACCCAACAGCTACAGCTACCACCCCGACCCACCCAACAACTACAGCTACCACCCCGACCCACCCAACCGCCACAGCTACCACCCCGACCCACCCAACCGCCACAGCTACCACCCCGACCCACCCAACCGCCAACGCTACCACCCCTATCCATCCAACCGCCAACGCTACCACCCCTATCCACCCAACCGCCAACGCTACCACCCCTATCCACCCAACCGCCAACGCTACCATCCCTACCCACCCAACCGCCAACGCTACCACCCCTACCCACCCAACCGCCAACGCTACCACCCCGACCCACCCAACCGCCAACGTTACCACCCCTATCCACCCAACCGCCAACGTTACCACCCCTAGCCACCCAACCGCCAACGTTACCACCCCTATCCACCCAACCGCCAACGCTACCACCCCTATCCACCAACGCTACCACC
Source organism: Myxine glutinosa (assembly GCF_964187855.1). Lineage (NCBI taxonomy): Eukaryota > Metazoa > Chordata > Myxini > Myxiniformes > Myxinidae > Myxine > Myxine glutinosa. Next base: position 32,931,166 of record NC_136273.1, read on the forward strand.
CCTATCCATCCAACCGCCAACGCTACCACCCCTATCCACCCAACCGCCAACGCTACCACCCCTATCCACCCAACCGCCAACGCTACCACCCCTATCCACCCAACCGCCAACGCTACCACCCCTATCCACCCAACCGCCAACGCTACCACCCCTATCCACCCAACCGCCAACGCTACCACCCCTATCCACCCAACCGCCAACGCTACCACCCCGACCCACCCAACCGCCAACGCTACCACCCCGACCCACCCAACCGCCACAGCTACCACCCCTACCCACCCAACCGCCAACGCTACCACCCCTACCCACCCAACCGCCAACGCTACCACCCCTACCCACCCACCCAACCGCCAACGCTACCACCCCTATCCACCCAACCGCCAACGCTACCACCCCATCCAACCGCCAACGCTACCACCCCTACCCACCCAACCGCCAACGCTACCACCCCTACCCACCCAACCGCCACCACCCCTACCCACCCAACCGCCACCACCCCTACCCACCCAATCACATGACATGAAATGCAACACGTCAATAGTAATAGTATAACTATAAGTTTTATACTGCGAATACAATTATATTTACAAGTTTCAAATTAGTTATTTCACGATAAATCTTATTATATATTATATATTATATATAAATAAAATCTTTTACAAACAAGCTGCTATAAACGAAAATCTTCGCCATTGAATGGTAAAATAAATTAATGACGTGTGGTCAAAGGCGTTACGTCATAACTCAAGCATGGATGACGGCACCACACCCATCCGTCCATCCGCACGAGGTGGAGGAACGAGAACCACATTCCAAGAGCTCGTGAAACACCAATTATCGAAAAATGTCCTAATCAGTCTTCAAATGTGAAATGAAACCGTTGGAGAAGCTCACGAGCCGCCGGTACACACCTTACCGCTACCACAATGCATCATCTAGGTACAAAGAACGGCTCAAAGTGCCATTGTTCGCGGGAACTCGTCTCCAAGTTCAAATGGTCCTTTGGACAAATCAGGAAAATTCGCTTCCATATAAATGAATAAAAATCAAACCTTTGAGCCGATTTGGTTTCCGCACTGTCCGGCCTGGAGATGGACGATTTCCCTCATGGTTCTTCAACAATGAACACCGACCGAACCACAAGAAAACGTGCTCACTGCTCACTCACCACGAATCAAGCCGCTCCTTGCACGCTCGCTTATATAATCCAGGGTGGGCGGGGCCTTGGACCACGTGTGCGCAACGGTGGATTATCATTGGGTGATTCCTGCCACATGGGCGTAACTATGGCATGTTACATTTCAAAACGTATGGTGGGTGAGTGAGTGAGTGAGTCGTTGGATGTTTCGGTCTGTGTGTCTGTGTGTGTGTGTGTGTGTGTCTGTCTGTCTGTCTGTCTGTCTGTCTGTGTGTGTGTGTGTCTGTTTGTTTTGTTTGTCCACTCACTTATACTTGCCGGAAGGTCACAATTTTAAACCGATCTTCACGAAACTTCACCAAATGGTACATTTGGTTGTTCGACACAATCCTATTTATTTTTGAGGTCACAGGGTCAACATAGCGCAAAGGTCAACCACTTTTCATGCAAATTTCTAAAATTATGAATTTTCATCAATCAACTTAAAATTTGAAGACGATTTGCATAACAGGTCACTGAATTCAACCACTAATTGTTTTTGAAGTCAAAAGGATGCTCTACTGACTGCCATTCTACTTTGTTGTCTTTTGCCAAGTGTCGCTCTACGAGTGATTTTTCATATATTTGTCTGTCTGTCTGTGAACAAAATATCTCAAAAGGTTGTGGACGGATTCGGACTAAATTTTGCAGTGATGTAGCGTATGTGACAAGGACGAAATGATTTGATTTTGGTGAAGATCCGGATTCGGATCCGGCTACTAGAATTTTTAAAGTGATTCTTCACCATTGGGAGATAGGGCCAAAACAGATACATATCAGGATATCTCAAAAAGTTATGGACGGATTTGGACAAAACTTTGTGGACCGGTTGGGTGTCTGAAAAGGACAAACAGATTCGATTTTGGAGAAGATCTGAATATGGATTCGGACATGAGAATTATTTAATTTTTTAAGTCATTCTTCACCATTGGGAGGGAGATCGGACCAAAAACGATATGTAGCAGGATATCTCAAAAGGTTGTGGACGGATTTGGACTAAACTTGGTGGACCGGTTGGGTGTCTGACAAGGACGATTCGATTCGACTCGATTCGATTTTGGTGAAGATCTGAATATGAATCAGAGAATTTATAAAGTGATTTTTCACCATTGAGTGAAAGGGGAAAAAGCAATACATAGCAGAATATCTCAAAATGTTACAAACGGATTTGAATGAAACCTGATGGACCAGTTGGGTGTGTGACAAGGAAGAAATGATTCGATTTTGGTGAAGATCTGAATATGGATTCGAATACGAGAATTATTTAATTTCTAAGTGATTCTTCACCATTGAGAGATCGGGTGAAAAGCGATAAATAACATGATATTTAATAAAGTTATGTACGAGTTATGACGAAACTTGGTGGATGAGTTGGTTTGGTGGCAAGAACAAGCAGATTAGATAATTGGTTCAGATCCGATTAGTCCGAATCCAGATCCGGCCTATCAGTGTGTGTGAGTGAGTAAGTCCGTCAGTAAGTCAGTGAGTGAGTATGTCAGTGAGTGAGTAAGTCAGTGAGTAAGTCAGTCAGGTTGTCAGTGAGTGATGAAGTGAGTGAGTAAGTCAGTGAGTGAGTAAGTCAGTGAGTGATGAAGTGAGTGAGTAAGTCGGTGAGTGAGTAAGTCAGTGAGTGAGTAAGTCAGTCAGGTTGTCAGTGAGTTATGAAGTGAGTGAGTGAGTAAGTCAGTCAGTAAGTCAGTGAGTGATGAAGTGAGTCAGTGAGTAAGTCAGTCAGTAAGTCAGTGAGTGATGAAGTGAGTCAGTAAGTCAGTGAGTAAGTCAATCAGTAAGTCAGTGAGTGAGTCCGTAAACACTTGAACCAACCACAAATTTGATGTAACTTGGCCAAAAGCTTCATATCTGAATATCCTAATGTATCTAAAGGATGTGTTTGCCCGTGTAGGAGTGTAGCTGTTGTTTATGCAAGTATTGTTATGACTTCCTGTGGTGGTTGGGCGCTGTATTAGCATTCCTGCACTTCTGCCTTCTTCCCGCCATACCGTTTTGCCTGCGACGAGCGAAAGAACTGATCGGCTCCATTTTCGATGTTTTCTCTTTAATACCCGAACCCTTGGATGGAGGTAAGCTGAATCTCAATTTATTGTTGAACCTCTTGAAGTAACTTTAGGCAAATTATTGTATTGTGTGGATACAAAATGTATCATAGTAGGTTTTGTGTAACTCGTATAGCAAGTTCGTTATGCCGCCATAATTAACGGCATGTTAAAGCGCGGTGCTACGCGCGCTCCTTGCTTACCAAGAAGGAAGCGGACAACGTGGGTAAAACAAAAGAGTCTTTATTGACAAGAGGTCACGGTAGCACTGGCGCGCTCCGGGCTGCACGCCCGGTGTATATCCTGAGGCCACGCCTAACCCTCGGCGTGGCCGCCGCCCACTTGGTGCGCGGAATGATGTCACCACACCAGTGGGCTTCCGTGTCCGCCACACGCGCCCCCCCCCCAGAATTCCCGCGCACCTGGAGGGCCAGTTTGCGGGGCAAACGGATGACCCGGCCGAAGCGCCCTCTGGCGACCGGCGGCGTCCGGGGTGCAGGGATGCCAGCTGGGATGCCCCCGGCTGTACCCGGGATGGGTGCCGGACCGGGGGGCGGCATGCCGGGGGTGCTGGGCGGTGCCGGGGGTCCGCCCGCAGGGGGGGGTGGCCCCGACGCGGGGGCCGAGCCACCGGCGGTGGGTGGTCCATGTCGAGGTGGGCCGGCTTGAGGCGGTCTATTGAGACCTGGTCAGGAGTGCCGCCGATGTCCAGGGTGAAATGTTTCACCCCGGTCTCCAGCACGCGGAAAGGCCCGTCGTACGGGGGCCGCAATGGTGTCCGGTGGGCGTCATGCCGGACGAAGACGTACTCCGCGGTGCGGAGCTCCGGGGCGACGTGTGTAGGAGGGTGCCCGTGGTGTGCCGTTGGCACCGGGGCGAACCTCCGGGCGGTCTCCTGCAGCACGCAACGCTCCTGCGCTGCGGACCATGGTGCCGTGGGGTCGGGGAGGAACTCGCCCGGCACCCGCAGCGGTTGTCCAAAAACCAACTCCGCCGCGGAGGCACGCAGGTCGTCCTTGGGCGCCGTCCGGAGGCCCAGCAGGACCCAGGGGAGCCTGTCGACCCAGCCGCCGTCGCGGAAGCGCTCGCACAGGCCTTGGCCTGGGGGTGGTAGGCCATGGTTCGGTGCAGCTGGACCCCAAGCCCCTGCGCGACCGCCCCCCAGAGCTCCGAGGTGAACTGGGGGCCGCGGTCGGACGATATGTCCGAGGGGGCGCCGAACCGGGCGACCCAGGTGGCGATGAACGCCTGTGCGACGTCCGCCGCCGTCGTCGCCGCCAAAGGCACGGCCTCCGGCCACCGGGTGGTGCGGTCCACCATGGTGAGGACATGGGTGAAACCCCGCGAGGGGGGCAGAGGTCCCACCAGGTCCACGTGAACGTGGTCGAACCGACGTTCCGGCACCCTAAACGGGGCCAAGGGGGCCTGGGTGTGTCGGTGCACCTTTGCACGCTGGCACGTGAGGCACGTCCTGGTCCAGCTGCGGATGGCCTTCCGGAGGCCATGCTAGACAAACTTGTCGGCGACCAACCTCTGGGAGGCCTTCGTGCCCGGGTGGGACAGGCCGTGGATGGCGTCAAAAACCTGGCGCTGCCAGCCTGCGGGCACGATGGGGCGAGGCCGCCCGAGGGAGACGTCGCAAACGAGGGCCATGCCCGCGCCGTCGAAGGGCACCTCGGTGACGCGGAGGCCCGTGACGGCGGTCCGCAGGTCCTGGACCCCGGGGTCGGCGGCCTGGTCCGCCGCCATCCGGGCATAGTCGATGCCAAGGTGGACTGCGTGGGCGACGGCCCTTGAAAGGCAATCGGCCACCGGGTTGTCCTTTCCCGTGACGTGCCGGATGTCCGTCGTGTACACGGACACGGCCGCGAGGTGACGCTGTTGCCGGGCCGACCATGGCTCGGCAACCTTGCCCATCGCGAAAACCAGCGGCTTGTAGTCGACGAAGGCCGTGAACGCACGGCCCTCGAGCAGATGGCGGAAGTGCCTGACCGCCAGGTGAAGCCCAAGCAACTCGCGGTCGAAAGTACTGTACCGGCGTTCGGGCGGGCGAAGCTGCCGGCTGAAGAACGCCAGCGGTTGCCAGGCACCACGCACCCATTGCTCGTACACCGCGCCCACCGCGTAGTCCGAGGCGTCCGAGGTGAGGGCGATCGGTGCATCGGGCGCCGGGTGCGCAAGCATAGTGGCGTTGGCCAAGGCGAGCTTCACGCCCGAGAACACAGCATCCATTTGCTCGGTCCAGGTAACGTCACCTTTGCCCGGCTTCCCTCGAAGGGCCTCCTGTAAAGGGCGCAGGAGCTGGGCGATGCGGGGCAGGAACCGATGGTAAAAGTTTACCATGCCTAGGAACTCCTGGAGCCCCTTGATCGTGCGGGGGCACGGAAACCCCTTCACCGCCTCCACCTTGGCCGGTAGGGGGATGGCCCCGTGCCTGGTGACGCGGTGCCCCAAAAAGTCGATGCCGGTGACGCCGAACCGGCACTTGGCGGGGTTCACGATGAGGACATGCTGGCCCAGGCATTCGAAGAGCGTGCGGAGGTGATGAAGGTGCTCTTCGCGGGACGCGCTGGCGACGAGGATGTCGTACAGGTCGACGTACAAAAAATCCAAGCCGCGCAAGACGCTGTCCATTAGGCGCTGGAACACCTGAGCCACATTTTTCAAACCGAAGGACATCCGAAGAAATTCGAAAAGCCCGAATGGCGTGATGACAGCCGTCTTCGGGATGTCCTCCGGCCTGACAGGGACCTGATGGTAGCCGCGTACGAGGTCCACCTTTGAAAAGAAGGACATCCCCGCCAACCGGGCGGAGAAGTCCTGGATGTGGGGGACGGGGTAGCGGTCGGGGGTGGTGGCGTTGTTGAGGCGCCGGTAGTCCCCGCACGGTCGCCATCCCCTGCCGGGCTTGGGCACGATGTGGAGCGGGGACGCCCATGCGCTCTCGGAGCGCCGCACGATGCCGAGCTGCTCCAGCGTAGCAAACTCCGCTTTAGCTATGGCGAGCTTCGTCGGCTTGAGGTGGCGTGCCCGGGCGTAGACCGGTGGCCCGGCGGTGGGGATGTGGTGTTCCACCCCGTGCTTGACGGCCCCCGCCGAGAAAGTGGGCCGCGTGAGGGCCGGGACACCCGCGAGGAGGCGGGTGAATTCGTCCGCTGCCGGAAGCGTACAGATGAACCTGGCCGGAACTGAACCGCTCAGCAAGCCGCTCGGCGAGCCACTCGATGAGCCACTCTGTGAGCTGCTCAACGAGCCGGGCAGCACACACGCGAGCGAGCTGAACGTCTCAGCCTGGACAAGCCTTCTGCGCTTTACATCCACCAGTAATCCATTAGCACATAAGAAGTCCGCGCCGAGCAGTGCCATGGGCACGTCGGCCGTAACGAACGACCAACGGAAAATCTGCCCTCCGAACCGCAGAGAGAGACAGCGTTTTCCGTACGTGCGTATGGACGTACCATTGGCCGCACGCAGCGCGGGACCTCGGCCCGCGGTTTGCTTGTCGGACGTACCGGCAGGAACGACACTCACCTGCGCTCCCGTGTCGCACAGGTAACGGCGCCCGGACAAGGTGTCCGTTATGTACAGGAGGCTGTTTGAATTGCCGACGCTCAAAGCCGCCACCGAGCGTCGGCTCGCCCGTTTCCCGACCTGCCGAATGAGCATGGCAGGCGACACTGCCGAGCCTCGTGGCCGAACTTGGCGTGGAAGAAACACCAGGTGGGCGGCTGCGGCGGCGGAGGCCGCGGTTTTCTTCGCGGCGGCGGCGGTGGAGGGTGGGACGTGGCGGCAGACACGAGGTGCGGTGCATCAGGGAAAGCCTCGGGAGCCGCGGCGACCGCGCCAAGACTCGCCTGCGTGTCCAAAGCCGCGTAGTACTAGTCGGCCTCGGCAGCGTGCGCCCGGGGTTCTGTTAAGGCGGAACCGGCCAACGCGAGGCGGACCCGTGCCAGCAGCTGGCGTCGAAATAACGCCCGCAATAGGGCGTTCGGGGTTTCGTTGCACATGAGCACCAGCATATGATCCATACGGACCGACGGTCGCGTGTCCCCGAGGTCGGGGAGGTCCAAAAGGCGATCGGCCCGTGCGTCCACCGTAAGGCCGAACGTGGCGAGGAGGAGACTCTTGATCGCCTCGTACCTGTCGTCGGCCGGTGGGGTCCTCAGGACCGACACGACGCGGGCGGCCGTGCTGGCCCCGAGGGAGGCGACCACGTGGCAGTAACGTGTCTCGTCCGCCGTGATGCCTCGAAGCCTGAACTGGGCTTTGGCCTGCAGGAACCAGATCTCCGCCTGAGCTTCCCAGAACTCGGGGAGCTTCATTGCTACCTCGTTGGTTGCCATGTCGGGTGGTCAGCGACGGCTGACCAGAACGTCGGAGGGTCACCAATTAAAGCGCGGTGCTACGCCCGCTCCTTGCTTACCAAGAAGGAAGCGGACAACGCGGGTAAAACAGTCTTTATTGACAAGAGGTCACTGTAGCACTGGCGCGCTCCGGGCTGCGCGCCCGGTGTATATCCTGAGGCCACGCCTACCCCTCGGCGTGGCCGCCGCCCACTTGGTGCGCGGAATGATGTCACCACGCCAGTGGGCTTCCGTGTCCGCCACAATGTACTGAATGGCTGTGTTTTTCCTTTTCAGTTTTTACGTGAATTAAAGACACGCTTTTGAAACCAAGACAAGTCTCGTGACCTCTGAGGATTATTATAGACATAAAGTGTGATAACCGCCACAAGGAGTGTATGTGTGTGCTCGTGCAAGGGTGTTTGTGTGTGATCCTGTAATATATGTGGGAATAGGGATTTATTCACTTATTCCCTGGTAGGTTCCACGAGCAAGTTTGTCGAATTCTCCCAGAGCCGGACTTCTCTCTCCACCCAGGGCTTCATACCCACAGCTGCTTCTTTCTTCGGGCACAACATCGGAGGCGTAACAGGATCAGTGCCAAAGCAGCCTTGTTCAGAGCTTTCACCCTTCCAATCCTCTCCCTGCATTTCGTCTTCATCGCCATTTTGTTTACCGGAAGTAGTGACGTCGACAATCGCATGGTGTGGTTCAAGTGTGCGGTAGTCTCCAACAAAACAAGATTGCACAACACGAGAAAGTTGCCCGTCGAGTCCACACGGGATTCTAAACGGGGGGATGGATGAAGACGGCAAAAATGCAAATGGTGTCTCCAAGCAAAAATGCAAATGTCGTCCTCCAGTAAAAATGCAAATGACGTCCTCCAGCACAAATGCAAATGGCGTCCTCCAGCAAAAATGCAAATGGCGTCCTCCAGCAAAAATGCAAATGGCGTCCTCCAGCAAAAATGCAAATGGCGTCCTCCAGCAAAAATCCAAATGGCATCCAGCAAAAATCCAAAATGAGTCCTCCAGCAAAAATCCAAATGGCATCCTCCAGCAAAAATCCAAATGGCGTCCTCCAGCAAAAATCCAAATAGCATCCAGCAAAAATCCAAAATGAGTCCTCCAGCAAAAATCCAAATGGCATCCTCCAGCAAAAATCCAAATGGCGTCCTCCAGCAAAAATCCAAATGGCATCCAGCAAAAATCCAAAATGAGTCCTCCAGCAAAAATCCAAATGGCATCCTCCAGCAAAAATCCAAATGGCGTCCTCCAGCAAAAATCCAAATGGCATCCAGCAAAAATCCTAAATGAGTCCTCCAGCAAAAATGCAAATGGCGTCCTCCATGAAAAATGCAAATGGAGTCGTCTAGCACAAATGCAAATGGTTTCCTCCAGCAAAAATGCAAATGATTCCTCCAGCAAACATCCAAATGGCATCCTCCATCAAAAATGCAAATGGTCTCCTCCATCAAAAATGCAAATGGTCTCCTCCATCAAAAATGCAAATGGTCTCCTCCAGCAAAAATGCAAATGGCGTCCTCCAGCAAAAATGCAAATGATTCCTCCAGCAAACATCCAAATGGCATCCTCCATCAAACATGCAAATGGTCTCCTCCAGCAAAAATGCAAATGGCGTCCTCCAGCAAAAATGCAAATGATTCCTCCAGCAAACATCCAAATGGCATCCTCCATCAAAAATGCAAATGGTCTCCTCCATCAAAAATCCAAATGGCATCCTCCAGCAAAAATCCAAATGGCGTCCTCGAGCAAAAATGCAAATGGTGTCCTCCAGCAAAAATGCAAATGGCATCCTCCAGCAAAAATGCAAATGGGATCCTCTAGCAAAAATGCAAATGGCCTCCTCTAGCAAAAATGCAAATGGGGTCGTCCAGCAAAAATGCAAATGGCCTCCTCTAGGAAAAATGCAAATGGGGTCGTCCAGCAAAAATGCAAATGGGGTCCTCCAGCAAAAATCCAAATGGCGTCCTCCAGCAAAAATGAAAATGGCGTCCTCCAGCAAAAATGCAAATGGCGTCCTCCAGCAAAAATGTAAATGGCGTCCTCCAGCCAAAATGCAAATGGCGTCCTCCAACAAAAATGCAAATGGCGTCCTCCATCATCTGTCAATTCGCATTTATTGCCACATCTGATGCAATTTAAATGCTCTAATGGTGACGGATAGGGGTTCCATTTGAAACTGTTTGTTTAATATATACTTTTGATGCCTTGGGGTCTGTAATAACAACTTGTATTGGTTTTCAATGCCAGTGACCAATTGCAAATGAGGAGTAGAATTCGACATCGGCCAGTGTGGTGCGTTTGTTTTTATTCATGAGTAGACCAAACGCTCGTAGTAGCAAGTCAACAACCTACTCCGTGACCGACATTACTGTTTCCTCCCCATGCTCTGCCTCCAAAATCTGTCTTCTGGCTTTAGTGGGGTCGCATCCAAAACGCTGAAACTATCCCATCACGAGCATGTGGGAACATAGCCAGCCTACAGCCCATGTTTGGCGACGGCAGACATCCGATGATAGTTACATTCAAAGCCATGCCATGTTCAGTGATATGTTGGCCTAAGCTTCTTCCCTTCCCTCCAACATATTCCGCCCCACAACCACAACCACATGGAACCATGTATACCACCCCTACTCGGCCATTGCTATGCAGCTCGTCTTTGACCTTCATCACTGCCTGACTCATAGTACAAGCAGCATCTGAAAAATCTTTGGTCAACCTTCAACAAATTGCAACAAAGAATATCTCTGTTGTTTTATACTCTTGAATATGTCCTCTTTTTCTTCTTTTTTTCTTTCATTATTTTTAAGACGTCGATACAGGCGAATGCTGCTCCCTGTCCTGCCATCTGTTCCGTAATGATGATCCGTCACAACAGACTTCGATCTTGTGCCAATGTTTGAGCCTCCGCAAATAGATCCTGATTTTATTGAAACTGTTGGCAAGCAGTGAGGGTTTGAAGGACTACCAGGAAGTCCCATCCGATAGCTAAAAAATATATATTCTTAAATAATGAAATAAAAAGCAATACTGAGTACTGTATACATACTATTCTTGACACACATAATAACAAAGTTTGGAATGAAATTTAATAAATGATGAAATAAAACACTGAAGACCATTTGCAGATTGCCATATCACAAACGGATTAATAAATGAAAATACAAATATTGAACAATATCAACTTGCAGGACTAGTAAGGGTAAAACATAATACTGAGAACCTTCACAATACTGAGAGACTAGAACAAAGAGTCTGCGGAGAAGTTGACAGTGAACATGACTGTACATGTTATATTATGCAAGAGAAACATAGATCTGCATAGAATATGAACAGTTGCCATAATGCCAGCATCTCCCCAACATCTCACACTCTTACGATGTCTCTCCGAAAAGACCGACTGGACAACCCTCCCATCCACTTTCTGAATAATCCTCTCCAAGAAGTTCTGTCACTCAAGCTTTTGGGTCTCACTATCTGCCATGATCTTTCCTGGGAAAACCACATTTCAAATCTGGCCTCCAAAGCCAGTCGCCGACTGGGCATCCTCCGTTGTGCGAAGTCCTTCCTTGGCACACCTGAGCTCCTCACCACATACAAGGCTTTCATCCGCAGCTCAATGGAATACTGCTCTCCCCTCTGGGCTGGTGCTCCTGCCTCACACCCAGCTCGTCTTCACGCTGTTGAAACCAAAGCGTTCAGAATCATTGGAATCTCCCGCGATGAAGCTAACTCCAAGGGCCTTTCACTCACTCACCACAGGCAGGTTGGTGGTCTTTCCGTTTTCTACCGACTCCTCTCTGGCCTTGCCCCCCCAGCTCTCGCTGGGCTCTGTCCCCCAAATATTCCTACAGGTCGCACAAGATCTGCCTGCAACCCTCTTATGGTTAAACTGCCAAAATCAAGACTTTCTGCTCACCTTCCCTCCTTCATTCCTCTTTTCTCCCGCCTCTGGAACAAACTCCCTCACTCTCTTCAAACCCACTCCAGGTCTTTAAAACAGCTGTTCACCACCATCTCTTATCTTCCCCCATCCAAAACCTTGATCTTTGCTACCCCCGCTAATTTCACCCAAAATCCTAGACTTTTTTTTTTTTTTTGGAAATACCAACTTCTGTCCTGGAAGTCCTTGGTCCCCATGTGTTTTATACCTCCCCCCCCCCCCCTTCCCACGCCTCCTCCCCCCAAGCCCTCTCCCTCCCACACTTCTCCCTGCTCTCAAATGTTGTGTTTGTGTGCTTCCCCTTCTCTCCCCATCTTGTCTGCCGCTCCCTCTTTTGATATATTTTGTTTGTCTGGTTGATTTGTTTGTGAAATAAATGTTAGCTCTTTCACGAGCCTCGATTCAGTATACAAAAAAAAACAAAAAAACCCTGTGTACAAGATGCATTCAGAAGCCAACAATGTCATCATCTTCATCTTCAGCAAACGCCAGCTGTGTTGTGTTTGTACAAACCAGATCATCTGCAGCTTCCACAAGCAGGAGTACACTCAACGTCGTGCTTCTTGCATGCGCACCTCAAGCTGCTGCAGTCGGTCTGGCATTGCACCTGCTGACCCGCAGCAGCTCCTCAGGAGCAGGAGCTGGACAACCTCCTCATCGCTCTCCCACCATCCCCACTGTTTTGGTCCATCCCCAGATCCCTTCCACTCATGAACCTGAAAGTAAACATGGAGGATGTGGTACTTTGCTGCTGTTGATGTAGGTGGTAAACTCTGTGGTTGAACGTGAGACATGCTGGAAATTCTCACAGAACTGCTTGTTCCGCAGAGATTCTAGCTTTATGTTGGGTTTCCCATTGTGGAGGATCACCCAGGCTCACTCTCCTGCAGCTACAACATCATCAGTAGAAGCTGACTGTACATCGAACACCTTGGCTTGTTCACGGAAGTGACTGCTTCTCAATTGAAGTTATTGAGGGAAGCTCCTTTCCCGATGCCGTAGAGGCGAGGTGTAGTGTCACATCCAAGGATGGTATGGAGGAAGAGGATGTGTTTGCAAATGGTTGCACCATGCTGTTCCTTGACCACCCTGATGTTTCAGATGTGAGGGTTCTCTGTGTTCTTCTTTGGCTCTAGGCAGAAGAACACGTCATTAGACTCATAGCTTGCATGGTAGCACATGGTGTACGATGAAGAGGTCTGCGTCATCACCAACCAGTACACTGTTGGTGACCGTAGCAGACAAAGTGTCCTCAATGACACAACGAGGAGATGACACAACAATGCAGCCTTCTGCACAACAAGAAGTCCAAGTCAAAGTTGAATCACTCATCATAATCATTGTCCTTTTTTTGCATACACAGTCAAGGCTCATGGAAGAGCGAGAACACAGGACGAATCAGGATGCAACGTAAGAAAAGGAGCAGCAGAAAGAGAAGGGGGAATGCCAACAACAGGGCGGAGAGAGCGGAAATGGACGGAGACGGACAATCAATGGATGGGGGTCGTGATGTGGGGTAGGGGAAGGGGGGATGCAGGGGGTGGACAAGATGGACACATAATCAAAACTGGGGGAGTGAGGGATGCTTAAATCCACTGGATCAAAAAATAAATAAATAAACGAGATACTCAGACATAGTCCAAGAAATACCTTTGTCAATATCCAATGCTTGATGAAGGACTCTTCCACAAGACTCCTCCACGGTCTTTGGCAAATCCCATTCAACTTGTTTCTGCAAACCTCTTGATTTCGAGATCTTCCGAGAGGTCTTCATATCAGTGGTTTACTTTACCCTTTGGGATCCACTCTGGCATTTCATTGGTCCAACGATGACTCGTTATTTCCATTTTTGGCTAATATTTGCACTCTCGCCCACTCCTTTCTTTTCCTGACTCTTGTTATTCCTAGAATACATCATATATGCCGTTCAAAAAGTTATCGGACCAGAGTTCAAAAAGTGTGGGCATGTGACGTCACTTATAGCATTTACACAGTGCAGTTTTTTCAAAGTTAAACAAAGACATTCTCCGGGGCAGACTGCGAATATTTGGGCACAGCTGCCGCACTGCGGGGCCCCACCTTACAACCCCACCTCCGAGTATCCATCTCGCACTGCCACCCCCCTGCATCTGTGACGTCACGCGGCAGAAACTGTTCGTTCATTTATTTCGGATGGAGACAGTTTGGGTTCCACCCCATGATGGTGGAATGTTTCACACTGGTCATGATGAAACGGGTTGTATATACACACACTTTATAAATTATACAATAAATAAATACATATAGTAAATAAATATAATAATAAACGTATAATTATATATATATATATATATATATATATATATATATATATATATATATATATATATATATATATATATATATCTATATATATATATATATTCCAACAAGTCAGTTCGTCAAATTTCTGCCCTGCTTGAGTTACCCCGGTCAACTGTAAGTGCTGTTATTGTGAAGTGGAAACGTCGAGGAGCAACAACAGCTCAGCCACGAAGTGGTAGACCACACAAGCTCACAGAACAGGACCACCGAGTGCTGAAGCGTGTAAAAATAGTCTATTCTTGGTTAAAACACTCACTACCGAGTTCCAAACTGCCTCTGGAAGCAAAGTCAGCACAACAACTGTTCGTCGGCAGCTTCATGAAATGTTTCATGAGCAGCCGCACACAAGCCTAAGATCACCATGCACAATGTCAAGTGTTGGCTGGAGTGGTGTAAAGCTCACTGCCATTGGACTCTGTAGTAGTGGAAACGTGTTCTCCGGAGTGGTAAATCACGCTTGACCATCTGGCAGTCCGATGGACGAATCTGGGTTTGGCGGATGCCAGGAGAACGCAACTGCCGCCTGAATGCATAATACCAACTGTAAATTTTGGTGGATGAGGAATAATGGTCTGGGGCTGTTTTTCATGGTTCGGGCTAGGCCCCATTAGTTCCAGTGCTTAGACGATTGTGTGCTTCCAACGTTGTGGGAACAGTTTGGGGAAGGCCCTTTCCTGTTTCAGCATGACAATGCCCCTGTTCACAAAGCGAGGTCCATACAGAAATGGTTTGTTGAGATTGGTGTGGACGAACTTGACTGGCCTGCACACAGCCCTGACCTCAACCCCATCAAACACCTTTGGGATGAATTGGAACGCCAACTGCGAGCTAGGCCTAATCGCCGAACATCAGTGTCCCACCTCACTAATGCTCTTGTGGCTGAATGGAAGCAAATCCCCGTAGCAATGTTCCAACATCTAGTGGAAAGCCTTCCCAGAAGTGTTTTAGCGGCAAAGGGGGGGACAAACTCCATATTAATGCCCATGCTTTGTGTATTTGTTTGTGTGATGTCTGTTCCCTTTCATAAGGGTGGCTTTTGAAGGATTTGAGTAGCGCTGTCGGAGGTATTTGAGTGGGGTTTTAATGGACAATCTTTGAACACGACTGTGTGTCCACCGGTTGAAAGATCTAAAAGACTCGGAGGATCCAAAAGACCCCAAGGATCCAAAAGCCCCAAACAACCCCAAGGACGCAAACGAGTCAGATGACCCAAAATACCCCAGTGACCCAGATGACCCCCCAAGGACTCTGAAGACCCAAAATCCCCTAAAGAACCAAAAGTCCCCAAAGACCCAAAATACTCCAAATACCTAAAATCCCCAAAAGACCAAAAAGACCCTGAAGACCCAAATGCCACAAACACCAAAAAGACCCCAAAGACCCAGAATATCCCAAGGAGCCAGAAGACCCCAAGGACTCTGAAGACCCAAACCACCCCAAAGACCCAAAAGACCCCAAAGACCCAAAATAATGAAAATATCAAAAAGACCATGAAGACCCAATGGACCGCAAAGACCCTGAAGATCCAAAAGACACAGAGGATTTAAAAGACCCAAACAACCCCGAGGATCCAAATGAGCCAGAGGACCCAAAAGACCCCAAGGACCCAAAAGACCCCAAAGACCCAAAATCCCAAAATGACCAAAAAGACCCCGAAGACCCAATGTGCCCCAAACACCCAAAATACCCCAAAGCCCCAAAATACCCCGAATACCCAAAATACCCTAAAGACCCAAAAGACCCCAAAGACCCAAAATACACCAAAGACCTAAAATACTCTGAAGACCCAATGTGCCCCAAACACCCAAAATACCCCAAAGACCCAAAATACCCCAAAGACCCAATGGACCACAAAGACCCAAAATACCCTGAAGACACAAAAGACCCAGAAGACCATTGAAGACCGAAAAGACCCTGAAAACACAAAATATCCCAAAGACACCAAGACCCTTAAATACCCAAAAGACCCCAAAGACCCAAAATTCCCCAAAGACCCATAAAGACCCCAAATACACAAAAGACCAAAAAGACACCAATACCCTTAAATACCCAAACAACCACAAAGACATAAAAGACCATGAATCCCCAAATTACCCCAAAGACCCATAAAGACCACACAGACCCAAAAGACCCCAAATACCTTTAAATACCCTGAGACCAAAAATATTGAAAAGACCCTGAAGACCCAAAGGACCCAGAAACCCCTTTAAGATCCCAAAGACCCAAAATATCCCAAAGACCCCTAAAGACCAAAAAGACCCCGAAGACCCAAAATACCCCCAAATACCAAAAAGACCCCAAGATCCAAATATCCCAAAGACCATTAAAGACTCCAAAAACCCCAAAAAACCCCAAAGACCGAAAATATTGAAAAGACCCTGAAGACGGTAAAGACCCCAAAGACCAAAAATACCCCTGAATACCCTAGAAAGACCCCAAATACCCAGTGGACCCACCCCAAAGACCCAAATTACCCCTAAGATCCAAAATATTCCAAAGACCCTTAAATACCCCAAAGATCCAAAGGACCCAAAAGACTCAAAAGACCTAGAGGACCCAAAAGACTCAAATGGCTCAAAAGACACCGAGGAACCAGAAGACCCAAAATACCCTGAAGACGCAAATGACCAAAAGGACTCCAAAACCAAAAATAAGAGTAATTATGTCTCTTACATTGGAATTGGATGGTGGCCTGCAAACCGATCCTCAAGTTTGGTGTACAGAAGCGGTTTTAAAAAATCACAATAAATACAAAGGCACATGGAGGTGAAATTTGCTGTACGGTATGTGCAATGCGCACAGAGTAAAACGAGTGTTCACTTACGTCTGTAGGATGTCTATAAATAAAGAAGATATAAGCACATCTGATACTAGGCCCAAACTTCAGACTTTGGCATGCTTACACGAGTGCACCGTCAAATAAACTGTTCCATCCCGTCAATTTTTGACGGGCTTTATACTAGTATATATATTGTACAATATGGGCTGTTCCTAAAATATTGTTGCGAATATGGAATTTGGCCTCCATATCCGCTTGTAAATATTCCCCTATTTTCTCCAATACTCCCCAACTTTCCCCAATCCCCCATTCCCTAGTCCCATTGCATGTAAATAACAATCAGTAGAGCCGACCTTCCCCTTATTCCCCCATTAAATGTCGTGCCCAGGTCCACCGCACCACACGTAGACAACTTTCGGACATCTTCCTAGCTATTCTTATTCTATGTCAGTTAAGGCCTCGTCTCCATTAATTATGACTCTTCGTTGCACCAGAATGTGATTATATGGCATCAGTAGTGAGTTTAGGACCTTTCCCATACCTCCTCCCATCTTCTTCCCCAAACAACAACAATAACAACAACTACAACAACAATTACAACTACAACTACGACTACAACAACAGAGGGGCGGGGAGTGTGCGTCCTCACACCGGCTCGGTTACCCGCCATGACCATGCGCTCCACGGCGTTACCCCGAAGGGGCTGGCTGTCAGCTCCTCGTCAGGGGCGGAGCCAGTAACCCCCCCACGCACCCAATGAGAAGCAACGTGCCGATTCCATCTGGGGCGGAGCTAACGAGCCGAGGGCGTGTCACTCCCCGCCGGATATACGCGGCCCCGCGCCGGACGTGACGACAGAAACAGATGCGCCTCAGCTTGGAGAGAGAAGCCACCGCCACCCCCAGCGCGACGATACCTCCCCGCATCTTTGGACCGGACCGGACCGTACTGTACCCTGCCCCGAGCCCAGGAGGACCTGGAGCCATCGATACCCGCTTTCCTGTCATCAACCCCCGTGTGAGTCAGCCGTTGTCCCGTTTGTCTGTCGTCTGTCCGGGGTTAATATAAGAGTGTGTCTAAGTGCCTGTCTTTCTGTGATTATACCTCTAGCCCCTGTAATCTGACCTTTCCGTACGAATATAATCTCCTCCGGAGGTCTTGAGAATTGAAACATTGGTGTCGTATTGTGTTATTGTAATCCAGCCGGGTGTCTTCTTTTTCTTATTGAGCCAGCATCGCGCGACTAGTCAACGTTCGGGCACAATCGGGTAACTTGTGCAGACGTGGTCATACCATAAAACCGCTCGGTAAATAACATCCAAGCCACGTCTGTAACAATTGGTGTCAGGAGTGGGATTCGAGGCCCGACCAAATTTTGAAAAAAAAAAACGAATAGAGGAAAAAAAAAATTTGGTCAAAATTTGGAGCGGCCGAAATTTGTTTTGTTTTACAAAACCCGAATTTTGAAAGTCGCGCTATGGCGGATCAAGACGGCTGGGGTCCGGTAGGGGAGAGTGAAGCAGGGTCGGTCCAGGACCAAATTGAGGGACATGAGGGACATGAGGAGAGCGAAACAGCGAGGGTAGCAGGCACGCAAAATGGCGCCTCGCAAGAGCGCGCGGTAGCCGAGCCCGCTGTATCACCGGGCTTTAACATGCAGCCGATTGACATACAGGCCCTCATTGCGCAGCTACAGGCAGCTGTACAGATGAGTATGGGGAGCCAGATTGAGCGATTGGGTGAGCGGTTGGGGAACCGGATGGATGCTCAGAGTGAGCAATTGGGGGTAATGGGGAACCGGATGGATGCTCAGAGTGAGCAAATGAGGGTTGATAGTGGGCGATTAGAGGGCCAAATGAGGGGTACCGGTGAGAAGTTAGACAATAATTTTGAGGAGTTAGACAAGAAAATTGGGAAGTTAGACAATAATTTTGAGGGGTTAGACAACGGGATAAAAGAGGTGAAACATGGGTTAACGGGGGTAGAAAATAGAATGGCTGCCCAGGAGAATCAGATAGAGGGAGTGAAAAATGGGTTAGAGGGGTTAGAAAACAGTATGGAAGGCAAATTGAGGGACATGAGGGACCAAGCGGAAAGGGAAGTTAAACAAATGGAGCAGCAGATAGAGGGGGTCAGAATGGGGGTAGAAACCAAACTGGATGCTCACAGGGAGGAAATGGAGCAGATGAGGGTGGCATCTGGGCAGGAGATGCAAGTGATGGGAGAGGAGATCAGAAGAGGAGTGAGTGAGGAGGTCGGAGGAGTGCGCGAGGAGGTGAGGCACTGTAAGGAGCGCATGGAGAAAGAGGTGAGAAAGGGGACTGTAAAATTGCAAGGTGGTATAGAGGAGTTGACGCTGGGAGTAGAGCAGCTGACGGTGGGACAGACGGAGTTAGTGGAGCAGGTTCAAAGGAACACTGCGGTATTAGGAGGGTTAAAAGCGACACAAAACGACATAAAAAACGACTTGATAGCGACAAAGAGGCAGTGTCAGACGGTACGTGAGGGACTGACAACGAGGTTGGACGAGGTGATAGAGGTAATGGAGACGAAGGACCGGCAGGTGAGGACGCACCTGGAAACGGTCAAGGTAGCCTTAGAGGATGAGCTTGAGGAGACGTACCGGGGAATAAAAGAGGTGAAGCACAAATTAGAAGAAGTGGAAGAAGGGATGAGCGAAATTAAGAAGCGACGGAGAGGGGATAAGAAAGAGATAAAAGAGGAGATAAAAGAATTGGTCCAAAGTCTGTGTTTGGATCGTGATGATGTGCTCATTAACCGGATGAGGGATTCGCAGGTGATGGAGGAGAAGCGAAGAGGAAGAGGACCCGGTGTAAGTGGTGACCAATATGGTCGTGCGTATGATGCGCCAGGGAATTTAAGAAGCTTGGGGGTCGAGATAGACCCGGGTGTTCGTGAAAGGCCGTTGGTGAGGTGTGTGACAGGTCTGGTGTGCGAAAGAGGAGGTGTGCGAGAAAGTCCGACTCTGGGGTGTGTGAGGAAAAAGTGCGTGCCAAGGAGGGAGTGTGCTGGCGAGAGTGAGTCGGTCGTAGCGCGTGTGCGAGGGAGCACGTGGAAGCGCGGGGTGGTGAGTGTTACAGAGGGTGTGACGGGAGAGTGTGCGCAAGAGTGTGCGCGAGAAAGGTGTGTGACGGACAGGTGCATGAGGAAAGAGTGCGCTGTCAGAAGTAAGGAAGAGTGTCCACCTGTGGTGAGTGTTACAGAGGGTGTAACGGGAGAGTGTGCGCGAGAAAGGTGTGTGACGGACAGGTGCATGGGGAAAGAGTGTGCTGTCAAGAGTAAGGGTGAGTGCGTTGTCACGAGTGGAGGTGAAAGTAGTGAGAGTGACATGGAGCGTGAGTTAGTTGTGACAGGTGAGCGAGGATGTACACCTGGGATGGAAGGATGCACACCTGGAATGGTAGAGCGTGAGTGGGAATGCACGCTGGAGTTGGTGGTGAGGCACGTGGTTGGGTGTGCGAATGAGGGCACACCTGTGATTGTCACAGAGGAGGTGACCAAGGAGGGGGCGCGAAGAGGTGTTTTGGTGAGGTGTGCTACGAACGAATGTGTGCCATAATGTTCGGTGGTCAGGTGTGTGACCAAGGCTGTGAGTGGAATGGGTGTACCTGGGTGTGTAAGGAAAGGTACGAGGAGCATGGGCACGGCTGGATGTGTGAGCAAGGAACGGGCTGCGGGGTGTAAGCGTCCAGGTGAAGCATCGACGTTAGACGGGATAGAGTTTAGAACGACTTATAGCCGAATCGGGCCCTCGGTGCGTGCTGGGCCTCGCTTTGAACGGCCGCGTCCGTGCACCACTAGGCGGAGCTGGCAGCCCGATAGAAAGGGTCGTCATGGCGACCACTTTTTGGTGAGACGTGCCGGCAGGTCGAGATCGGGGCATTGGATGGCTCCGTGCCGAGATGGTGCGTGGGATCTCGGCCCGGGTAAACCTCCTTCCCTGCACCGAATGCGGGACGCATCCAGCCGCTGGCACAAAACAACCAGCATCCATTGCTTGGCTTTACGAAGCCGGGCTTTGGACAGGGATTGGCGCACCGAGAGGTATTAGTGAGTCAACTGGGTGATGAGGTTAGTGTTTTGGACCCAAAATTAGAGAAAAACAAAATTTGATGATTGGCAAGGGATTGGCAGTAGTGATTGGCAGATGATGGGTAGTGATTGGCAAATTTTTAATTTGTTGAAATTTGATGTGCAAAATTGGTAGTGAGAGACCCCCGATGTGGTGGGATGGCAAATCCACCATCCTTCCCATGGAGGGGGCAAAGGAGCAATAGCTTATGGGGTGTATGGCAGTGAAAACTAGCCCGGGTGGGTTAGGATATATTGTAGGGATCTAGCGAAGATGACATTAGGTGACGTCAAGGTTAGTTAGTGACTGATACCTGTAGTGGGGACGCAGGTAGATTAGTATGGATGATAATGACGAGGGAGCGCAATAGTTTAAAGGGACGACTGGGAAGCGCAAGTTTCAGAGGGGAGAAGTTAGCTGAGATGATGCCGTGTGTGTGAGGATTGAACAGGTGTGATGCACAGGTGTGCAACTGGACAGGTGTGTGGAGCAGTGTATGAGTAGTGAGTGTGTGGATCAGCGCGAATGCGCTTGGGGAGAGAAGGGTGCAGGTGGCACCAGGTGTGAGAGCACAGGTGTGCAAGTACAGGTGTGTGGAGAGAGTTGGAGTGAGTGGTACGGAGTGGTGTGCATGGTGCGAAGGTGTGGATGGGGGAAGAGTAGACCCCTTTCACGAGTACCCGGGGCGGGTAGTGTAAGTGTTAGGTAGAGGGTACAGGTAAATTGTGGTTGGATATTGGCACTTGTGGTGCGGTTGCAGAATGGTGTTGTGAATGGGTGCATTAGTGTTGTGGAAATGGCTGGGCGTGTAGCCTGTTAGTGCGTGTAGTTGGTTGGGCACTCCACCACTGTGAGGATGTCGGCCAGGTGAGGCCGCAGGTGGGCTCTGGGAGCCGGTAGAGTTGTGGATGGGGCCCGAGGATCCGGAGGACGGACCCGGGTAGCCCAGTGCCAGAGAGGGCACCGAGTGGGGAGAGCGCCAGAGGGCCTGCCCCAGTTAGTTAGGTTAGGGTGAGGAGCTAGGTAAGCTCGGAGGCAACTGCAGTGGTGGAGGTGTGCAGGTGGGTAGGCCCACTGGGAGAGGTACACGCCACAGCCCAGAAATTGTGCGAGGGCACCGGGAGATGAATCGGGGGAGTGAGACCCCAAATTGAAGAGCACCACAGTTTGGCCAATGGGAATTGGTTTTTAGAACCCATAGTGTAAGAGGGCCAATGGTTTGGCCGGAGAAAGACCCCGGGTAGTGTAAAGTTGTTAAAGTCATTTAGGAGATAGATAGGATTGATGAACCTGTCGCACCATACGCAGCCACTTACCTGTGGTGATGATGATGACTCCACACCTGTGTTTTCTTTGTTTTTTGTTGCAGGAGATGAATCGCTGTGTGGATTTGTGAGACGCATCACGACGTGGATGAGACATTGGGGTGATTCCATCTCTCCCTCCCTAGGAGGGACTGATGATGAATTGGTAATGGCAAATTATGATGTTGAGTTGGAGATGGCAAATTTTGATGAGAGTTGAAAATGGCAAATTTGATTGGTTAGGAGGGAGAGAAGACGAATTTGGTATATGGGAGGAACGGGGAAGACAGTAGGGATGTTTGTTGATTTGTAAAGTAGATGTTTATGGGTAGTGTTGTGTTTTGTGGATACAGTAAGGGGTAAGGGAGGGGCCATGTAGGTTACCTGGTGGGGGGGGGGGGGCGTACGATAGGAACGTACCTGTCTCACCTGGTTCCCATGTGCCCCCAGTGTGCATCACCTTACATTGCGTGCACTTTTGCGCCCTTACCACCTTACTCACTTGTCTGCTTCTTTTGTCTCCCACCTCCGAGGATCTGGCTTTGGGGTAGAGAGAGAAGAGAGAGAGGTGCTGGCTGCGCAGTTGTGGGCCTGCACTTTCGCTGTTTGCTGCCGGGATCGATACACCATATGGACCGCAATGTATGTGGCCACCCACAATGGACCGCAGTTCGTTTGCGGCCAAGCACCACCCGGGGATGGACCTATGGGTCAACGTGGCACCTATGCCATAAAGGTGAACCACTGTTAATTAACACCAAGTGCACCACAAGAAGAGCAAGAGACACCTGCAGGGTTAGGGGTTGTCGAATTTATTTTTATTCCAATGAACAATGGTGACCAACCGATTGGTGGTGGGGTGGTGCTTTTGATGCTGGGAAAGGGTGCCCTGCACGTTATTAAAGGCCGTCGGCCACAGAGCACTCGTGGGTTGGTGTATCGATGCTGGCAAGCGCGCTCTCTCTATGCATAACATCTGCATGTGTTCCTCCAAAAAAACAGGTCCTGGATCGTAGTGTAAATAGCAGCGTAGTCGTGTAAATAATGCTCCCTACCGGCTGTATGTGTAGTTTGCGAATTCTTTCCGGATTCGGTTATCCTGTGGGTGTGTTTCTGTGAGGAGAAGGGTGCAACGTCGCAGGGGGACATATTTACTCATTTGTGAATATCTGTAAAACTGTCGCACTCAGGGTAGAGTTAATAGTAGAGGGAACTACATTGCGTGCCACACTAAAGTAGGTAAAAGTTTATCGGGTCGGGACGCCCCGAGGGTAGAGAAGGGTGCAATGTTGCGAATATGGAATTTGGCCTCCATATCCGCTTGTAAATATTCCCCTATTTTCTCCAATACTCCCCAACTTTCCCCAATCCCCCATTCCCTAGTCCCATTGCATGTAAATAACAATCAGTAGAGCCGACCTTCCCCTTATTCCCCCATTAAATGTCGTGCCCAGGTCCACCGCACCACACGTAGACAACTTTCGGACATCTTCCTAGCTATTCTTATTCTATGTCAGTTAAGGCCTCGTCTCCATTAATTATGACTCTTCGTTGCACCAGAATGTGATTATATGGCATCAGTAGTGAGTTTAGGACCTTTCCCATACCTCCTCCCATCTTCTTCCCCAAACAACAACAATAACAACAACTACAACAACAATTACAACTACAACTACGACTACAACAACAGAGGGGCGGGGAGTGTGCGTCCTCACACCGGCTCGGTTACCCGCCATGACCATGCGCTCCACGGCGTTACCCCGAAGGGGCTGGCTGTCAGCTCCTCGTCAGGGGCGGAGCCAGTAACCCCCCCACGCACCCAATGAGAAGCAACGTGCCGATTCCATCTGGGGCGGAGCTAACGAGCCGAGGGCGTGTCACTCCCCGCCGGATATACGCGGCCCCGCGCCGGACGTGACGACAGAAACAGATGCGCCTCAGCTTGGAGAGAGAAGCCACCGCCACCCCCAGCGCGACGATACCTCCCCGCATCTTTGGACCGGACCGGACCGTACTGTACCCTGCCCCGAGCCCAGGAGGACCTGGAGCCATCGATACCCGCTTTCCTGTCATCAACCCCCGTGTGAGTCAGCCGTTGTCCCGTTTGTCTGTCGTCTGTCCGGGGTTAATATAAGAGTGTGTCTAAGTGCCTGTCTTTCTGTGATTATACCTCTAGCCCCTGTAATCTGACCTTTCCGTACGAATATAATCTCCTCCGGAGGTCTTGAGAATTGAAACATTGGTGTCGTATTGTGTTATTGTAATCCAGCCGGGTGTCTTCTTTTTCTTATTGAGCCAGCATCGCGCGACTAGTCAACGTTCGGGCACAATCGGGTAACTTGTGCAGACGTGGTCATACCATAAAACCGCTCGGTAAATAACATCCAAGCCACGTCTGTAACAATTGGTGTCAGGAGTGGGATTCGAGGCCCGACCAAATTTTGAAAAAAAAAAACGAATAGAGGAAAAAAAAAATTTGGTCAAAATTTGGAGCGGCCGAAATTTGTTTTGTTTTACAAAACCCGAATTTTGAAAGTCGCGCTATGGCGGATCAAGACGGCTGGGGTCCGGTAGGGGAGAGTGAAGCAGGGTCGGTCCAGGACCAAATTGAGGGACATGAGGGACATGAGGAGAGCGAAACAGCGAGGGTAGCAGGCACGCAAAATGGCGCCTCGCAAGAGCGCGCGGTAGCCGAGCCCGCTGTATCACCGGGCTTTAACATGCAGCCGATTGACATACAGGCCCTCATTGCGCAGCTACAGGCAGCTGTACAGATGAGTATGGGGAGCCAGATTGAGCGATTGGGTGAGCGGTTGGGGAACCGGATGGATGCTCAGAGTGAGCAATTGGGGGTAATGGGGAACCGGATGGATGCTCAGAGTGAGCAAATGAGGGTTGATAGTGGGCGATTAGAGGGCCAAATGAGGGGTACCGGTGAGAAGTTAGACAATAATTTTGAGGAGTTAGACAAGAAAATTGGGAAGTTAGACAATAATTTTGAGGGGTTAGACAACGGGATAAAAGAGGTGAAACATGGGTTAACGGGGGTAGAAAATAGAATGGCTGCCCAGGAGAATCAGATAGAGGGAGTGAAAAATGGGTTAGAGGGGTTAGAAAACAGTATGGAAGGCAAATTGAGGGACATGAGGGACCAAGCGGAAAGGGAAGTTAAACAAATGGAGCAGCAGATAGAGGGGGTCAGAATGGGGGTAGAAACCAAACTGGATGCTCACAGGGAGGAAATGGAGCAGATGAGGGTGGCATCTGGGCAGGAGATGCAAGTGATGGGAGAGGAGATCAGAAGAGGAGTGAGTGAGGAGGTCGGAGGAGTGCGCGAGGAGGTGAGGCACTGTAAGGAGCGCATGGAGAAAGAGGTGAGAAAGGGGACTGTAAAATTGCAAGGTGGTATAGAGGAGTTGACGCTGGGAGTAGAGCAGCTGACGGTGGGACAGACGGAGTTAGTGGAGCAGGTTCAAAGGAACACTGCGGTATTAGGAGGGTTAAAAAGCGACACAAAACGACATAAAAAACGACTTGATAGCGACAAAGAGGCAGTGTCAGACGGTACGTGAGGGACTGACAACGAGGTTGGACGAGGTGATAGAGGTAATGGAGACGAAGGACCGGCAGGTGAGGACGCACCTGGAAACGGTCAAGGTAGCCTTAGAGGATGAGCTTGAGGAGACGTACCGGGGAATAAAAGAGGTGAAGCACAAATTAGAAGAAGTGGAAGAAGGGATGAGCGAAATTAAGAAGCGACGGAGAGGGGATAAGAAAGAGATAAAAGAGGAGATAAAAGAATTGGTCCAAAGTCTGTGTTTGGATCGTGATGATGTGCTCATTAACCGGATGAGGGATTCGCAGGTGATGGAGGAGAAGCGAAGAGGAAGAGGACCCGGTGTAAGTGGTGACCAATATGGTCGTGCGTATGATGCGCCAGGGGATTTAAGAAGCTTGGGGGTCGAGATAGACCCGGGTGTTCGTGAAAGGCCGTTGGTGAGGTGTGTGACAGGTCTGGTGTGCGAAAGAGGAGGTGTGCGAGAAAGTCCGACTCTGGGGTGTGTGAGGAAAAAGTGCGTGCCAAGGAGTGAGTGTGCTGGCGAGAGTGAGTCGGTCGTAGCGCGTGTGCGAGGGAGCACGTGGAAGCGCGGGGTGGTGAGTGTTACAGAGGGTGTGACGGGAGAGTGTGCGCAAGAGTGTGCGCGAGAAAGGTGTGTGACGGACAGGTGCATGAGGAAAGAGTGCGCTGTCAGAAGTAAGGAAGAGTGTCCACCTGTGGTGAGTGTTACAGAGGGTGTAACGGGAGAGTGTGCGCGAGAAAGGTGTGTGACGGACAGGTGCATGGGGAAAGAGTGTGCTGTCAAGAGTAAGGGTGAGTGCGTTGTCACGAGTGGAGGTTAAAGTAGTGAGAGTGACATGGAGCGTGAGTTAGTTGTGACAGGTGAGCGAGGATGTACACCTGGGATGGAAGGATGCACACCTGGAATGGTAGAGCGTGAGTGGGAATGCACGCTGGAGTTGGTGGTGAGGCACGTGGTTGGGTGTGCGAATGAGGGCACACCTGTGATTGTCACAGAGGAGGTGACCAAGGAGGGGGCGCGAAGAGGTGTTTTGGTGAGGTGTGCTACGAACGAATGTGTGCCAAAATGTTCGGTGGTCAGGTGTGTGACCAAGGCTGTGAGTGGAATGGGTGTACCTGGGTGTGTAAGGAAAGGTACGAGGAGC
Source organism: Myxine glutinosa (assembly GCF_964187855.1). Classification (NCBI taxonomy): domain Eukaryota; kingdom Metazoa; phylum Chordata; class Myxini; order Myxiniformes; family Myxinidae; genus Myxine; species Myxine glutinosa. The sequence continues at coordinate 32,957,950 of NC_136273.1, forward strand.
ATGGGCACGGCTGGATGTGTGAGCAAGGAACGGGCTGCGGGGTGTAAGCGTCCAGGTGAAGCATCGACGTTAGACGGGATAGAGTTTAGAACGACTTATAGCCGAATCGGGCCCTCGGTGCGTGCTGGGCCTCGCTTTGAACGGCCGCGTCCGTGCACCACTAGGCGGAGCTGGCAGCCCGATAGAAAGGGTCGTCATGGCGACCACTTTTTGGTGAGACGTGCCGGCAGGTCGAGATCGGGGCATTGGATGGCTCCGTGCCGAGATGGTGCGTGGGATCTCGGCCCGGGTAAACCTCCTTCCCTGCACCGAATGCGGGACGCATCCAGCCGCTGGCACAAAACAACCAGCATCCATTGCTTGGCTTTACGAAGCCGGGCTTTGGACAGGGATTGGCGCACCGAGAGGTATTAGTGAGTCAACTGGGTGATGAGGTTAGTGTTTTGGACCCAAAATTAGAGAAAAACAAAATTTGATGATTGGCAAGGGATTGGCAGTAGTGATTGGCAGATGATGGGTAGTGATTGGCAAATTTTTAATTTGTTGAAATTTGATGTGCAAAATTGGTAGTGAGAGACCCCCGATGTGGTGGGATGGCAAATCCACCATCCTTCCCATGGAGGGGGCAAAGGAGCAATAGCTTATGGGGTGTATGGCAGTGAAAACTAGCCCGGGTGGGTTAGGATATATTGTAGGGATCTAGCGAAGATGACATTAGGTGACGTCAAGGTTAGTTAGTGACTGATACCTGTAGTGGGGACGCAGGTAGATTAGTATGGATGATAATGACGAGGGAGCGCAATAGTTTAAAGGGACGACTGGGAAGCGCAAGTTTCAGAGGGGAGAAGTTAGCTGAGATGATGCCGTGTGTGTGAGGATTGAACAGGTGTGATTGCACAGGTGTGCAACTGGACAGGTGTGTGGAGCAGTGTATGAGTAGTGAGTGTGTGGATCAGCGCGAATGCGCTTGGGGAGAGAAGGGTGCAGGTGGCACCAGGTGTGAGAGCACAGGTGTGCAAGTACAGGTGTGTGGAGAGAGTTGGAGTGAGTGGTACGGAGTGGTGTGCATGGTGCGAAGGTGTGGATGGGGGAAGAGTAGACCCCTTTCACGAGTACCCGGGGCGGGTAGTGTAAGTGTTAGGTAGAGGGTACAGGTAAATTGTGGTTGGATATTGGCACTTGTGGTGCGGTTGCAGAATGGTGTTGTGAATGGGTGCATTAGTGTTGTGGAAATGGCTGGGCGTGTAGCCTGTTAGTGCGTGTAGTTGGTTGGGCACTCCACCACTGTGAGGATGTCGGCCAGGTGAGGCCGCAGGTGGGCTCTGGGAGCCGGTAGAGTTGTGGATGGGGCCCGAGGATCCGGAGGACGGACCCGGGTAGCCCAGTGCCAGAGAGGGCACCGAGTGGGGAGAGCGCCAGAGGGCCTGCCCCAGTTAGTTAGGTTAGGGTGAGGAGCTAGGTAAGCTCGGAGGCAACTGCAGTGGTGGAGGTGTGCAGGTGGGTAGGCCCACTGGGAGAGGTACACGCCACAGCCCAGAAATTGTGCGAGGGCACCGGGAGATGAATCGGGGGAGTGAGACCCCAAATTGAAGAGCACCACAGTTTGGCCAATGGGAATTGGTTTTTAGAACCCATAGTGTAAGAGGGCCAATGGTTTGGCCGGAGAAAGACCCCGGGTAGTGTAAAGTTGTTAAAGTCATTTAGGAGATAGATAGGATTGATGAACCTGTCGCACCATACGCAGCCACTTACCTGTGGTGATGATGATGACTCCACACCTGTGTTTTCTTTGTTTTTTGTTGCAGGAGATGAATCGCTGTGTGGATTTGTGAGACGCATCACGACGTGGATGAGACATTGGGGTGATTCCATCTCTCCCTCCCTAGGAGGGACTGATGATGAATTGGTAATGGCAAATTATGATGTTGAGTTGGAGATGGCAAATTTTGATGAGAGTTGAAAATGGCAAATTTGATTGGTTAGGAGGGAGAGAAGACGAATTTGGTATATGGGAGGAACGGGGAAGACAGTAGGGATGTTTGTTGATTTGTAAAGTAGATGTTTATGGGTAGTGTTGTGTTTTGTGGATACAGTAAGGGGTAAGGGAGGGGCCATGTAGGTTACCTGGTGGGGGGGGGGGGGGGGGCGTACGATAGGAACGTACCTGTCTCACCTGGTTCCCATGTGCCCCCAGTGTGCATCACCTTACATTGCGTGCACTTTTGCGCCCTTACCACCTTACTCACTTGTCTGCTTCTTTTGTCTCCCACCTCCGAGGATCTGGCTTTGGGGTAGAGAGAGAGGAGAGAGAGGTGCTGGCTGCGCAGTTGTGGGCCTGCACTTTCGCTGTTTGCTGCCGGGATCGATACACCATATGGACCGCAATGTATGTGGCCACCCACAATGGACCGCAGTTCGTTTGCGGCCAAGCACCACCCGGGGATGGACCTATGGGTCAACGTGGCACCTATGCCATAAAGGTGAACCACTGTTAATTAACACCAAGTGCACCACAAGAAGAGCAAGAGACACCTGCAGGGTTAGGGGTTGTCGAATTTATTTTTATTCCAATGAACAATGGTGACCAACCGATTGGTGGTGGGGTGGTGCTTTTGATGCTGGGAAAGGGTGCTCTGCACGTTATTAAAGGCCGTCGGCCACAGAGCACTCGTGGGTTGGTGTATCGATGCTGGCAAGCGCGCTCTCTCTATGCATAACATCTGCATGTGTTCCTCCAAAAAAACAGGTCCTGGATCGTAGTGTAAATAGCAGCGTAGTCGTGTAAATAATGCTCCCTACCGGCTGTATGTGTAGTTTGCGAATTCTTTCCGGATTCGGTTATCCTGTGGGTGTGTTTCTGTGAGGAGAAGGGTGCAACGTCGCAGGGGGACATATTTACTCATTTGTGAATATCTGTAAAACTGTCGCACTCAGGGTAGAGTTAATAGTAGAGGGAACTACATTGCGTGCCACACTAAAGTAGGTAAAAGTTTATCGGGTCGGGACGCCCCGAGGGTAGAGAAGGGTGCAATGTTGCGAATATGGAATTTGGCCTCCATATCCGCTTGTAAATATTCCCCTATTTTCTCCAATACTCCCCAACTTTCCCCAATCCCCCATTCCCTAGTCCCATTGCATGTAAATAACAATCAGTAGAGCCGACCTTCCCCTTATTCCCCCATTAAATGTCGTGCCCAGGTCCACCGCACCACACGTAGACAACTTTCGGACATCTTCCTAGCTATTCTTATTCTATGTCAGTTAAGGCCTCGTCTCCATTAATTATGACTCTTCGTTGCACCAGAATGTGATTATATGGCATCAGTAGTGAGTTTAGGACCTTTCCCATACCTCCTCCCATCTTCTTCCCCAAACAACAACAATAACAACAACTACAACAACAATTACAACTACAACTACGACTACAACAACAGAGGGGCGGGGAGTGTGCGTCCTCACACCGGCTCGGTTACCCGCCATGACCATGCGCTCCACGGCGTTACCCCGAAGGGGCTGGCTGTCAGCTCCTCGTCAGGGGCGGAGCCAGTAACCCCCCCACGCACCCAATGAGAAGCAACGTGCCGATTCCATCTGGGGCGGAGCTAACGAGCCGAGGGCGTGTCACTCCCCGCCGGATATACGCGGCCCCGCGCCGGACGTGACGACAGATGCGCCTCAGCTTGGCGAGAGAAGCCACCGCCACCCCCAGCGCGACGATACCTCCCCGCATCTTTGGACCGGACCGGACCGTACTGTACCCTGCCCCGAGCCCAGGAGGACCTGGAGCCATCGATACCCGCTTTCCTGTCATCAACCCCCGTGTGAGTCAGCCGTTGTCCCGTTTGTCTGTCGTCTGTCCGGGGTTAATATAAGAGTGTGTCTAAGTGCCTGTCTTTCTGTGATTATACCTCTAGCCCCTGTAATCTGACCTTTCCGTACGAATATAATCTCCTCCGGAGGTCTTGAGAATTGAAACATTGGTGTCGTATTGTGTTATTGTAATCCAGCCGGGTGTCTTCTTTTTCTTATTGAGCCAGCATCGCGCGACTAGTCAACGTTCGGGCACAATCGGGTAACTTGTGCAGACGTGGTCATACCATAAAACCGCTCGGTAAATAACATCCAAGCCACGTCTGTAACAATATATTATAATTTAAAGGATTGCTGTAAATGATGTTAATTCACAACATCCCGTATTCAACTTTATTTTTTATTGCAAAGCTCAAAACATAGTTCCCTTACCTAAAGTACGAGCCTTAACCTGTAAGCAATTGACCGGTTTCCCAAGACCGAAACAAACCCGAGAACACAAAAGACCCCAAAGACCCAAAATCCCCAAAAGATCATCAACTGGGCACTGTTCTTCCTCGAGATTTCGATCCTTTCAGCCTAGAACCTCTCCAAGAAGCAGGTCCACAACCTCGGTCATGGATCCACATCAGTTGATTACCTACATGAAAATTTTGGTGGGCAGGTTGAGTGTGTGACAAGGACGAATTGATAAGATTTTGGTGCAGATCCGGGTCCGATAATTACCCTCCACCACCGAAGGTGGATGGAGGCTGTTTTCACCCCTGTCTGTTTGGCTGCATGTCAATCGCCTACAGGTCACAATTTTAATCCGATCTACATGAAACTTCACCAAATGTTAGCGTTGGTCATAAAGAAGAAGTTTATTGATTTTGAGGTCAAAGGTGAGGTCAAATTTCTAAAATTGTCATTTTTCATCCGGTTGACTTGAAAGTTGAACAGCATTTGCAAAGTGTCTCATTGAATTGGGAAACCAAATATTTTAATGTCAAAAGGTCAAAGGTCAACTCAGGGTTAAACTTCTAAAATCATCAATTTTCATCTAAAACATCGTCAATTTTCATCCGATTAACCTGGAAATTAAAGAGCAATTGCATAGTACATCACGGAATTGAAAAACCAACTATTTTGGGATCAAAAGGTCAAAAGCCAACTCAAGGTCAAATTTCTAAAATCATCAATTTTCATCTAAAACATCGTCAATTTTCATCCGATTAACCTGGAAATTAAAGAGCAATTGCATAGTACATCACGGAATTGAAAAACCAACTATTTTGGGATCAAAAGGTCAAAAGCCAACTCAAGGTCAAATTTCTAAAATCATCAATTTTCATCTAAAACATCGTCAATTTTCATCCGATTAACCTGGAAATTAAAGAGCAATTGCATAGTACATCACGGAATTGAAAAACCAACTATTTTGGGATCAAAAGGTCAAAAGCCAACTCAAGGTCAAATTTCTAAAATCATCAATTTTCATCTAAAACATCGTCAATTTTCATCCGATTAACCTGGAAATTAAAGAGCAATTGCATAGTACATCACGGAATTGAAAAACCAACTATTTTGGGATCAAAAGGTCAAAAGCCAACTCAAGGTCAAATTTCTAAAATCGTCAATTTTCATCTAAAACATCGTCAATTTTCATCTGATTAACCTGGAAATTAAAGAGCAATTGCATAGTACATCACGGAATTGGAAAACCAACTATTTTGGGATCAAAAGGTCAAAAGCAAACTCAAGGTCAAATTTCTAAAATCGTCAATTTTCATCTAAAACATCGTCAATTTTCATCTGATTAACCTGGAAATTAAAGAGCAATTGCATAGTACATCACGGAATTGGAAAACCAACTATTTTGGGATCAAAAGGTCAAAAGCCAACTCAAGGCCAAATTTCTTAAATCATCAATTTTCATCTAAAACATCGTCAATTTTCATCCGATTAACCTGGAAATTAAAGAGCAATTGCATAGTACATCACGGAATTGGAAAACCAACTATTTGGGGATCTGGCACCCTGCTCTGCTCACCAAACTCTCCTCCTATGGTATCCATGGAAATCTCCACGCATGGCTGGCGGACTTCCTCTCTGGTCGTAGTCAACGTGTGGCCCTGAATTGGTTTCTCTCATCTCCTCCTCCTGTTCAGGCTGGAGTTCCCCAAGGTAGTGTTCTGGGCCCTGTGCTTTTTCTGGTCTTCATCAATGATCTCTCTGACTCTCTTGAAAATCCTCTCTATCTCTTTGCTGACGACTCTACTCTCTGTCGCTCCATTCCTCATCCCTCAGATCGGCAGTCTGCAGCCTCCTCACTCTCTGCAGACCTTGACAAAATCACAGACTGGGCAAACAAATGGAACATGTCTTTCAATCCTGATAAATCTCACACTCTTACGATGTCTCTCCGAAAAGACCGACTGGAAAACCCTCCCATCCACTTTCTGAATAATCCTCTCCAAGAAGTTCTGTCACTCAAGCTATTGGGTCTCACTATTTGCCATGATCTTTCCTGGGAAAACCACATTTCAAATCTGGCCTCCAAAGCCAGTCGCCGACTGGGCATCCTCCGTCGTGCGAAGTCCTTCCTTGGCACACCTGAGCTCCTCACCACATACAAGGCTTTCATCCGCAGCTCTATGGAATACTGCTCTTCCCTCTGGTCTGGTGCTCCTGCCTCACACCTAGCCCGTCTTCACGCTGTTGAAACCAAAGCGTTCAGAATCATTGGAATCTCCCGCGATGAAGCTAACTCCAAGGGCCTTTCACTCACTCACCGCAGGCAGGTTGGTGGTCTTTCCGTCTTCTACCGACTCCTCTCTGGCCTTGCCCCCCCAGCCCTCTCTGGGCTCTGTCCCCCAAATATTCCTACAGGTCGCACAATATCTGCCTGCAACCCTCTTATGGTTAAACTGCCAAAATCAAGACTTTCTGCTCACCTTCACTCCTTCATTCCTCTTTTCTCCCGCCTCTGGAACAAACTCCCTCACTCTCTTCAATCCCACTCCACCCTCCAGGTCTTTAAAACAGCTGTTCACCACCATCTCTTATCCTCCCCCATCCAAAACCTTGATCTTTTCTACCCCTGCTAATTTTGGTCCCCTTGTGTTTTATACTTCTCCCACCCGCCCCCCCCCCCCTTCCCACGCCTCCTGCCCCCAAGCCCTCTCCCTCCCACACTTCTCCCTGCTCTCAAATGTTGTGGTTGTGTGCTTCCCCTTCTCTCCCCATCTTGTCTTCCGCTCCCTCTTTTTGTATATTTTGTTTGTCTGGTTGATTTGTTTGTGAAATAAATGTTAGCTCTTTCACGAGCCTCGATTCAGTATACAAAAAAAAAAAAAGAAAAAAAAAAAGTCAAAAGCCAACTCAAGGTCAAATTTCTAAAATCATAAATGTTCTTCTGAAAAGTCATCAATTTTCATCCTATTAACTTGAAAATTAAACAACAATTACATAGTACATCACTGAATTGGGAAACCAAATATTTATGAGGCCTAAAGGTCAAAGGTCATCTCAAGGTTAAACTTCAAAAATCATCAATTTTCATCTGACTGAACCAAGCCTTGATTAAGATTGTCAATTTATATCTTAATAAAATGGACAATTTGAAGGACCCATGGCAAATTTTATTTTGGGGAGGGGCAGGGGCAAGGGGGGGGGGGGGGTTAAGTATTTTGAAGTAACAACTCCAAACGGATCATCATGAAACTTTACCAAGTTGTAGACTGTAGAGGTAGTCTCAAATGAGAAGCCTATTGATTTTGAGGTCAAAGGTCAAAGGTCATGCTGAGGTTCAATTTCAAAAATCGTCATTTGTCCTCCGATTGACTTTTAAGTTGAACAGCATTTGCATAATGCCTCACTGAATTGGGAAACCAAATATTTCATGTCAACTCAAGGTCAAACTTCTGAAATGATCTATTTTCATCTGAAAAATCATCAATTTTCCTCCAGTGACCCAGTTAACTCAATGATCCAGTGAACTCAATGAACTCCTCTGAAGATGACACAGGTGAGGTCGCTGATGAGTCGTGCACTGAGGGGGAGGCATTAGAGGCAGGTGGGAGAGGGTGCTGATACTCCTGAGATGGAGGGACCAGGGTGAAAAGAATACGTGATCGAGAGCTGCCTGCCGACCACGATGAGCGCAAGTTGAGCAGGGAATGTTTCGGTCCCCTCGTGGTCGGTGAAGGCATGCTCGTCTGACAGACAGTTTGACATTGCGGAGACCGTACCGCTTCTTGAAGTGGTCAATCCATCCCCTGTTCGCTCGGAATGGATCGTGGCCATTTGTACCCGCATCGCTCTGCGCATCACTCATAGCCGCACTCGTGCCCAGACCGGCCATGTTTGATCAATGAGCAGAGCGAGAGGCAAAACACAGGTCAAGGCAGTGGGACAAGAAGAATGATTAAGTCAAAGGTCAACTCAGGTCAAAGGTCAACCCAGACATGCTGCACATAAGTAGTCATGCGGGAATTGTGGGTAGCTGCGGGAGGGGTGAGTATTCTGCTTGTTTGTGGGAGATGTTGGCGAGTGATAACATCTTACGCAACTTTATATGGAACCTTTTAGGGTCCCCGTACGTGTCCTAAAGTGGGTGGGAGTTTTCATAAAGTTTCTCTAAACATTTCTTTTTTTAGATATTGGGCTCCCACCCGTGCGTCGCCATTGTACATCGCTCGTATAATTACATTGTACGATGTACGATGGTCATCCCAACACCTGTGCCCAACATGTCCTACCTTGTCATTCCTCCGTTGTCATTCCTAACTTGTCATTCGGTCATTGTCATTCCTTTGTTGGCATTCCTTCCTTGCATCATTCATACCTTGTCATTACTACCTTGTCAATTCTACCTTGTCATTCCTCCCTTGTTGTACACCGCTCCTTTCCTATGCCATCTCCAGGGCACCGAAGCAGGCTCGACTATGACGCGCGCTGAAAAGGAGTGCTGAGTTTCACCGGGTGATATGCCAGCCATCATTTGAGCTAGGAAGCTGAAATTTCGGCACAATAGTGAGGAAGTCCTTTGTCAAAAACGACATTTTTTGTTTTTTGATTAATCAATTAATTGAGGAGTTATTTAATTATTAGCGATTTATTAAGTACTTGTTTATTTCCTTTCTCATTTGGGCATTATCTCAGGCACCTTTTGAGTTAGGAAGCTGATATTAGGACATGACAACGACCAAGTGAGTTTTCGACCAAGTGAAATTCAAACGACCGCCAACCAGTCAATACTTGGAATTTTTCGAAGCTGCTTTTTCCATAAACTGTCTTGATATATGTACTATCAAAAAGGCATAATAAAACATTCCTTTACCAATTTCTTGCCTACCTCAGGTCATTTTTAACTTTCAAGGTCATGGATTTTGGGCAACCCCCAAATTACGTTATAGTTTGACCTCTGGTGACCTCATTTGCATATAACACATATCATTGTAAAGAGTGTCCCAGGACAAACATTTTGAGGGGTCATATGCAACCATAGGATGACGAGGTAAAAAGTTATGGCCATTTGAATTTCGCCTACCCCTAATTTTCGGAAATCACCGACACAGGGGGGTAACATCAAAATATGCGTGGGAGGTACCTTGGGAATGAGTTTTTTTCTGTTAACATGGTTTTTCCTAACCCCTAGGGTGGGGGGTACATGGACATACCCGGGAAGTTAAGTTGTGGGGGGGGGGGGGGGGGGGGGGTGCATGTAAACCCTACTCAGCCCACGGACTATGGCTGTAAAGGCTATTTTTGATTTATTGATTAATCAATCGATTATATATTTAATTATTAGCGATTAATTAAGTACTTATTTATTTCCTTTCTCATCTGGACAATATCTCAGGCACCTTTTGAGTTAGGAAGCTGATATTAGGACATGACAATGACCAAGTGATTTGGCTGCAAAGGCTATTTTTGATTTATTGATTAATCAATCGATTAAATATTTAATTATTCGATTAATTTTTTATGAGTTACAGATTCGGATAAAACGGTGGTGGTTTAGGTATTCTATTAGCCAACTGATTAATTTTTTTATGATAATTATTTATTTATTATCATTATTAATCATTTATTTCTTTTCTTTCTCATCTGGGCAATATCTCAGGCACCTTTTGAGCTAGGCTGATATTTGGACACGACAGTGACTTAGTGATGTGGGTCTAAAGGATATTTTTGATTTATTGATTAATCAAATAACCCATTAACTATTTATTGATTAATCAATTCATTATTTAATTTTTTAGATGAATGGCGTACTAAATTAAATTTCTAAGTTACAGCTTCGGATGAAGCACTGGTGGTTTCGGTATGCTATTAGCCAATTGATTGGGAAAATATTTTCGAATTACTATTTATTGATTTTAATTATGCAATTAATCAATCAATTATTGTACACCTCTCCCTCCCAATACAGTCTCTATGAGCTGCACCGCGGTATCGCCAGGTGCCAAAGGCGCCCCAGCAATGCCGCGCCGGAGGACATTTATTTCTTTGGCATGGGGGCGGACGCGGTGTACTTTGAATGTATCTGTACTTGTTTGTTACTTGCAAAATCGAAGATTTTTCAAGTATATTGGTCGGTTGAGTTTGTGGTTCTGTCTGTCTGTTTGTTTGTCACCGGCCTACAGGTCACAATTTTCAACCGATCTTCACGAAACTTCACCAAATGGTAGAGTTGGTCAAAAGCAAGAAGCCTGTTGTTTTGGGGTCAATAGGTCAAAAAGTCAACATAGGCCAAAGGTCACCAACTTTGGCCAAATTTCTAAAATCCTCAATTTTCATCCAATTGACTTGAAATTTGAAGAGGACTTGCATATCTGGTCACTGAATTCAACCACCAAGTATTCTTGAGGTCAACATAGGCCAAATGGTCAACATAGGCCAAATTTCTAAAATCTTCAATTTTCATCCAATTGACTTGAAATTTGAAGAGGACTTGCATATCTGGTCACTGAATTCAACCACCAAGTATTCTTGAGGTCAACATAGGCCAAATGGTCAACATAGGCCAAATTTCTAAAATCTTCAATTTTCATCCAATTGACTTGAAATTTGAAGAGGACTTGCATATCTGGTCACTGAATTCAACCACCAATTATTATTGAGGTCAACATAGGCCAAAAGGTCAACATAGGCCAAAAGGTCAACATAGGCCAAATTTCTAAAATCCTCAATTTTCATCCAATTGACTTGAAATTTGAAGAGTACTTGCATATCTGGTCACTGAATTCAACCACCAAGTATTTTTAGGTCAATATAGGTCAAAAGGTCAACATAGGCCAAATTTCTAAAATCCTCAATTTTCATCCAATTGACTTGAAATTTGAAGAGGACTTGCATATCTGGTCACTGAATTCAACCACCAATTATTATTGAGGTCAACATAGGCCAAAAGGTTAACATAGGCCAAAAGGTCAACATAGGCCAAATTTCTAAAATCCTCAATTTTCATCCAATTGACTTGAAATTTGAAGAGGACTCGCATATCTGGTCACTGAATTCAACCACCAATTATTATTGAGGTCAACATAGGCCAAAAGGTTAACATAGGCCAAAAGGTCAACATAGGCCAAATTTCTAAAATCCTCAATTTTCATCCAATTGACTTGAAATTTGAAGAGGACTTGCATATCTGGTCACTGAATTCAACCACCAATTATTATTGAGGTCAGCATAGGCCAAAAGGTTAACATAGGCCAAAAGGTCAACATAGGCCAAATTTCTAAAATCCTCATTTTTCATCCAATTGACTTGAAATTTGAAGAGGACTTGCATATCTAGTCACTGAATTCAACCACGTATTATATTTTAGGTAAACACAGGCCAAAAGGTCAACATAGGCCAAATTTCTAAAATCACCAATTTTCATTTGATTGACTTGAACTTCTAAGAGGATTTATATATATATGGTCGCTGAATTCAACCACCATCTATTTTTGAGGTCAACATAGGCCAAATTTTTAATATCCTCAATTTTCATCCGATTGACTTGAAAATTGAACAGCATTTTCACATTGAGTCACTAAATAGGGAAACTAACTATTTTTGAGGTCAAAAGGTCAAATGTCAACTCAAGGTCAACCTTCCAAAATCATCATTTTTCATCCTGTTGACCCGAGCTTTGATCAAGATTGTAAATTTTAATCTTCATGAAATGGACAATTTGCTGTATCAATGGAAAACTTTTTTGGGGGGGGGGGGGGATTTTGCAAGTATCATGCTCCGCATGACGTCTTCTTGTTTGTTTGTTTGTTTGTTTGGGATTCCATCCCTACATGTTTTTGCATTTTTATAAAATGTTTTTTTTCCAGACTTGTATGTAAATGTCCCTATTGATATGCTCTAAGCCTCTAAAGTACATTTTCCTCCAAGCTGGGACTATTAATTCGCTTGGATCGATATTCCCCAATGGTCCACGAATACTCCCATCCTTATGAGCTACGTTTATTGTTGAAACTGTGCCACAGCTTCCGCAGAAAGCATGGAAAAGCCATATGCGTGTGGATGAAACGACGAATTGTAAGTACCTTGTACAGTATGCAGCATGGTACTGAAAGATACTAAATTTAAATAGATTTAGCATAGCATGAAAAAAAAGTAGCCTCTCATTGAAGATTCAAACTCACAAGAGTCAACGAGCCTGGACTTTGCTGTTGATGACTCCCCAGATATCATGTCTGAATAATAAATAAAGAACATTGGGTCATCAGGTTAATGCCCCTCTTTGATGGGGGCTGGGTAGGGGTGCTATACCTATAATGGTTAACCTGTTAGATCTGGCCAAAGTGTAAGCGATCGGTGCACTGAATAACCTTGGAGGCAACGCCATGCCCGTCTTGCCACTCTGAACTCGGCTCACGTATTGGCATCACGGTGTCAGGCAGGCTACCAGGGTACAAAAAGGGTCGTTTTGCACCTTTCCTTGACCATGGCCAAAGCACCATGTTTCCACCAAAGCCAAGAGTCCTTTGGGGCTTCCTGCTTGGACTGGCCCCCATAAAGGTTGCTACGATTACCTGGGCGAAACGTGAAACCTTTTCATGACAGTGACATGGATGAAGCCTGCACATCAGTAAAAAGAAAAGAAAAGAATACAAACCGCCCTGCGGATCTCTTACCTTTTGCTGTGATACCGGACCCTATGTGAAGCTTGTGTTTCAATAGGAAGCAGGTGTGGCAGCAACACCAATATTTGATAACTGGGTCCATAGCATCGCGTGTGTTGTCCTGTTCTTCTTCAATTCCTCGACTTTCTTTCACCTTTTGTCTTTCATCTGTCTATCACCCTCAAAGGATGCAAGGCTAAGTTACTAAAACGTTGCCACCTTTGATTGTTCAAATCCAAGGAAGGAACCAACTGCATATTGGGTATCCATGGGTGGAGGAGATGATTGGAGCAGATGAGGTTGGGGGGAGGGAGGGAGGAGGAGCGGAGGTAAAAGGAGAGAATGAAAATTCAGAAAAACATGGTATGAAATAATAATAATAGGGGTGAAGAAAGTAGCAAGGAGGTTTGGAAGGAACAGGGAGTTATTTATTATTTTAAAGATCCATTTTCAGCTTCTCTATTGACATTGGTGTCCAAAGGTCAGGGAAAACATTTGATCATGTAATCAGCAATTGGTGGCAGGTGATGTCATGTTTTGTGACGAGTGACAAAACAGCTTCAGTGGCCTTTTTGTCATTCACTTCCTGGTCTTCAGTTGCCTGGTTTGATTTCTGCAGTTCAAAGAGTGGAATATTCCTCCCAGTTCCCAAAGGTTATCTTTATTTGGAAAACTCATAACACAGCACATGTACGTGAACACTCTTCATCGGATGGCAACTTGGGCACGCAAGAGGTCGGGGCGTCCTATACAACACCGTGGTACTAGCATGAAGACAATCAGCATGTAAACACTCGTAATTTATAGGCAAAGATGGCAGGGGATAGGCCGTAGATTGGCCATTTCAAATTCACAAGGCTGAATGTTGACTGTTCTCTGTAATAAAGAGCCAGGGTGGGTGGTTATCCTACATCTGGCCTGGGTAATAAATAAAAAAAGGCAAACTTGTTCAATCAATTCGGTTCGATTGGTGTCATAGAAACAGGCCATTTTGTCGTCTCCAAAAAAGGGTTCTACTTAGTCACTCAATGGGAAGTCAAACAGAAAACAAACGAGAAACACACAAACAACTCACAATGAGCAAAGAAAAAAAAAATCTCAATGTACATGAAGGTCGGCTTGACAGGCCAAATGGCCTGTGGTGTGGATGTAGCGCAGGCTTGATAGACCAACAAATGGCCTCCTCCAGTGTCCAAGTTCCTTGTGTACCCCTTGTGTGAAGTTTTCTTTTTTTGTCTTCTAATGTCCAGTTTGTCATATTATCAGGCATCTCAAATTGTCAGGTGGACAGGCCTGAAATCAGATGATCACCATTATTTAAAAAAAGAGTACTCTTGGTGGTTGCGTTTTAATGACCAATGGGCTCAAAACAACAACTTGATAGCTCTTCGACACCTGGCAAAGACAACATGGTCAAGGGTGGTGGTCACAGTCATAGACCAACTGAAAGCAGACCTGGTGGGACGCAGAACTGACTTTTCCATCTGCTTCAGGATTCTTTCTTGCTAGTCACTGCAGACTTTCTTGGTCACTGCAGAAGTCAAAAAAATCAAGAAGATCGTCACCATTTCAAAATGGCCAAAATCATGGTGATTCTTCTGCCTCGATGTTGTTTGTGGCCTCGATCAAGAACTTGTGGATGGCTTGGAAAACCGGGCGCTCTTGGCTTTCTTTTTTCCAGCACTGGAGCATCAGCTGGTACACAGGCTGAGGACAGGCCTCGGAATAAGACAAGTATTGCTGTAATTGAGAAGAGGGAGGCATAGGGAGGGATGGTATAAAAATGAGAGTCAATGTACACAGACACACCTTGTGACTTTCTCAAACAACATGTGTAATAATGCTTCAATTAGATCTTGCAAACATTTATAGGCAAACAAGAAAGAATAATTTGAGATCTGTTCAATATAAGGGGTTCGTATGACAAGGTAAGTAATTTGAGGAAAAGAGGACTGATGAAGGGAAAAGGGAAGAAAAGAGTGGGGTGGGGAGAAAGGGGAATGAGGTTCAGAGAAGATAGAAGCAAAGAGGAGGCAATGGAACAAACGGAGATGAGGTAGGAGTGTGAGTAGGACATCTTGTACACACTCTCTGGACCTCGGCCCACAAACTCCATAATAAAAGCCATATAGTAAACGATTGCCGAGAAAAGCCCGTTGGTCTACGAGGTGGCTCAAAATATGTATTTTTGAAGACTTTCGTCGTTTTTTTCATTTTTGAACACAGATTCAAGGCTCTTGGAGCTGGAACACCGAAACAGACCAATGCTCAATACATATACAGTCACGTGAAAAAGTAAGTACACCCCATGTAAAGTTTTGACTTTTACAACATATTTCAACATACAGCTATTTGATCTTCATTTCAACAATATTGATAGATAAAGGTGATATAATATAACAAATATCATGAAACATTTACATTTTGTAGTCCATTGTATAATTTAAATAAACATAAATGCAAATTTCGCATGTGGAAAAACGAAGTACACCCCGACATTTATCACTACTTCAAATACCTAAAATTAGAATCAGGTGCATCAGCTCAGGTGCAAATGATTAGAACATCGTTAGAGAGGATCTTGGAGGAACCTGTCTCATTTAAACCTCAGACATTTAGTTTGGTTTGCTCTTTGTTGTTGAAGTGTGCGGCGTCACCATGCCGAGATCAAAAGTGCTTTCTGGGGCCTTCAGAAAGAAGGTTATAGATGCCTACGAGTCTGGGAAGGGATTTAAAAAGATCTCCAAACAATTTGAAATCAATCATTCGACTGTCCAGAAGATCATCTACAAGTGGAGAAGATTCCAAACAACTGCCAACTTGTTCAGGCCAGGCCACCCCAGCAAGTTCAGCCCGAGAGCAGACCGCAAGATGCTGAAAGAAGTCTCTAAGAACCCCAGAATGTCATCACGGGACCTACAGGTAGCTCTTGCCACTGTTGATGTCAAAGTGCACGAGTCTACCATTAGAAAGAGGGTGCACAAATTTGATCTACATGGGAGGTGTGCCAGGAGGAAACCTTTGCTGTCCAGAAAGAACATCAGGGCAAGAATAAAGTTTCCCAATGAACACCGAGGCAAAGACCCGCACCTCTGGAACAATGTGCTCTGGATAGATGAGTCAAAGGTAGAGCTATCTGGCCACAGTACCAGAAGATATTGTTACGGAAACGGATTACGGCACTCCCCTTAGCTGGGGGGGGGGGGGGGGTGGGGTGGCTTAATCCCCCTTCTATTTGTACTGGCCGTCTCCGCTCCTGAAGCTACCCCGCTCCTCCGTGGGGTGGGATTGGCCGAGGCGATCGGTCAAAGGATTCCCGTACGCCCCCGCCGAGCCCTCCACAAAGCAGGTGGGCAACCCCGTTCGAGACCGCGGACAAGATGTTATTTGCCGAGCGGGTTAGCAGCCCGCGGTCCGAACCATGAGCAAGTACTAAACCCGATCCTAAATGTTGGCCAAATCGTGCCACAGGTGTTCAATGTGGAAACCTCTAAAGTGACCGAATGTGAAGAAAAGAAGGCAAAGGTAGGAAGAACAGGAGGTATTTATTACTAACTATTGTACAAAACCAAAGAAACCAAGGGAGGAGGAAAGAAAACGAAAGCAATTTACAGAAGAAGAAGAAGACACAGTGCAATTCTACTTATACAAGCTTAACTTAAACCCCAGGACAACACAGATAAACAGACGACAGTCAGACTTACATGAATGGGAATGAAGCAGGAATGGCAGGGGTAGATGGCTGGACGGATGAGAAGGTGGGATCACAGGGCTGGAAGGATGCGGGTCCGGTTCGTGTAAACGGCAAGGCTCGAGGTGAGCGGCCGCCGACCCTCCTCAATCTGGTTCGCACGGCGGCATTGCTTCGTAGCAGCGGGTCGAAACTGCCGTCAAAGCTCAACTCTTCCTCAAACTCGACTCAGCTGCGGTGGACTCAGCTGCGGTGGACTCCTCACTCATCTGCCTAAGCAGTCCCTCCCAACCTTCTTTTATGAGGCGCGTGGCGATCAAGCCGCCGGCCTTTTGGAAACGCCCATCGGTGAGCTCGCCTCGGCCTTGATTGGTCGCGAGGGCTCACCGATCGCGCCCCTTGATGAGGCGTTGGCAAAGCCACGCCTTGTTCCTGGCGCTTGGCTGACTCCTCCCACCTTCTGCTCCGAGATGACCTCGTGTTCAATGGAGTCTGAGGCGCTGACAATAAGCCAAAGCAGTAGTGGCGAACGCCGCCGTACTGGCGCTTTTTAGGAGGCCATGGGGGTGTCGGAGGGATCCTATTTTATTCGATTTGGTGCAATGCAGTGTCAACTAATGGGCAACAGAGCCTTAAACTGGAACACATAATAAGGAAATAACTATTTAGAAGGGTATATGATTTTCTACGTGCATGCGATGGACTAACTAAGGGGACAACCTTTGACCTTTACACAAATTGATGGAGGTATTTACAAAGATCATGACACTACTTACAGAGGGTGATATTTACAAACACAGGATTCTCAAATCCGCAACAATATGTTTGGCGAAAACCAAAGACAGCATTTGACCACAAGAACCTGATACCATCTGTAAAGCATGGTGGTGGAAATATTATGGTTTGGGGCAGCTTTGCTGCATCAGGGCCTGGGCAGCTCACCATCATAGAATCCACTATGAATTCTTCATTGTACCAGAGGGTGCTTGAGGATAATGTGAGGCCATCTGTCGGAGAAGTTGAAGCTCAACCAAAGGTTAACCATGCAACATGACAATGACCCTAAACATACCAGTAAATCCACCAAGGAATGGCTGAAAAGAAAGAAATGGAGGGTTCTGGAATGGCCAAGTCAAAGCCCGGATATAAATCCCATCGAGATGTTGTGGGGGGATTTGAAATGAGGTGTGCATGCAAGAAACCCCTCAAACATCGCACAGCTGAAATAATTCTGCATGGAGGAGTGGGCAAAAATTTCTCCCAGTCTATGCCAGAGACTGGTCGACAGTTATAAGAAACGCCTACTTGAGATTGTTTCTGCCAAAGGGGGCAACACCACCTATTAGAGCCAAGGGTGTACTTAGTTTTTCCACATGCGAAATTTGCATTTATGTTTATTTAAATTATACAATAATAACCACCTTTAGAGGCCATTTTTCCCCGCAAAGCGGGGGTTGGCCTTTTTCGGGGACCGTGGTTGTTGTTGTTTTTCGGTCCCCTTTTTGAAGCAATGTTTTACGGCCGGATGCCCTTCCTGACGCCAACCCTTTTTGCCGCCTTTAACGACAAACAGGGAATTACCAGTGAACTGGTACTCAATTAGCCAACCTCGGAAGGATGACAGGCTGAATCAACCCCCCTGGCGTTAATTCAGCGATCGACCGGGATTCAAACCCAGGATCTTAGGATCCTAAGCCGGCACCCTAACCGCTAGCCCAACACCAGTTCTCGATAAACTCGATATAATTTAAATTATACAATGGACTACAAAATGTAAATGTTTCATGATATTTGTTATATTATATCACCTTTATCTATCAATATTGTTGAAATGAAGATCAAATAGCTGTATGTTGAAATATGTTGAAAAAGTCAAAACTTTACATGGGGTGCACTTACTTTTTCACGTGACTGTATATCCACTAGCAGTTTACTATATATATATATGCAAAGATTTGTGGTTGGGAGTAAATCCAAATGATTCCATGGTAAGATCTCCAACCTTTAATTGAACAAACACTTGAGTTATAATCCAACATTGCTTACAGGATTATTTTGAGCCGTTAATATGCGGTTGATTTTTGAATTTGGTCAGTAACGTCTCCGTTCACGAGAGCGGTGTGATACGGTTTCATTGGCTGTCCAGCTTTGCAGCATTGGCGGGGTATACTTTGCATATACCCCGCCCACTTTGCATATAAGGGGATGTTGAGATGATTTTATCACTCTTGAGGAAGATTAACGGAGGCGTGTGGCTTTGTCACATGTTGTTAATCGAAACGTTGAGTCATTGTTTTTCAATTAATGGTTGTAGATCTTACCATGGAGTCATATATATATATATATATATATATTTATATATACACACACTAGCAGGAGTACCAGGTGTTGCTGGGGGGGGGGGGGGGAGGAGAGGGATGGGTGAGGAAGGGAGTGGGTGGAGTGGAAGAGGGAAGGGAGGGGAAGGTGAGAGGGAGGGGAAAGATATTCTACATATACATATTTTGGGGGGTGGGTGTCCTTGACAGGCTCCTCCGTTTTGGAGGAGGGAGGAAGGGAAGGAGGAAAAATTTTCCCATGCAAAGAGTGCTTCATAACCTCAGTGTTGCACAGGTAAAAAAGGAAATTGTAAACCATCTGATGTTTGTCTGATGACAAACTACAGTCTAAAAAAGGTCCTAAACAAGATAGTGTGGCGGACACAAAAGCCCACTGGCGTGGTGACATCATTCCGCGCACCAAGTGGGCGGTGGCCACGCACCAGGGGTAGGCGTGGCCTCATGATATACACCGGGCGCCCAGCCCGGGACAGTACAGTGTTACAGTGTAGTCTTACAATAAAGACGTTTATATGTTACCGCTTGTCCGCTTCCTCCTTGCTCACAAGCAGCGCGCGTAACGCCGCGCTTTACTGGTGACCCTCGACGTTGGATCTGCTGGAGCGATCCTTCCACACGCGACGCCATCGCCATGGCCGACTTCGTCAAACTTCCGGAATTTTGGGAGGCTCAGGCCGAAGTCTGGTTCGTCCAGGCCGAAGCCCAATTTCAGCTTCGGCGCCTCACCGGCGATGACACGCGCTATTGCCACGTCGTCGCCTCCCTCGGGCCCGGCACGGCCGCTCGAGTTGTGTCCGTCCTTCGCCACCCACCGAACGGCCACAAGTACGAGGCACTCAAGCGGCTACTCCTAGCCACGTTCGGCCTTACGGACGACGCACGGGCCGACCGCCTCCTGGATCTCCCCGAGCTCGGTGAGACGCGCCCGTCGGTCCGAATGGACCATATGCTGTCACTGTTGGGCGACGAAGCCCCCGGTTCGCTATTCCGGGCGCTTTTCCGGCGCCAACTTCCAGCGCAGGTCCGCCTCGCGTTGGCCGGGACCGAGCTAACGGAACCCCGAGCATTGGCGGCCGAGGCGGACAGGTACTTCGCCGCTTCGGACATGCGGGCGAGCGTCGGCGTGGCCGTCACGGCCCTCGACGCTGATGTTCAGCAGCATGTTCCACAGCATCAGCTTCTACAGCACGCTGATGTTCAGCAGCATGTTGATATGCACCTCGTGAACGCCGCCACGCCCCGCCCACCGCCGCGGCGAAAACCGCCACCGCGGGGAAACCCGCCAACTCCACCGGCCTGGCGGAGCCAGCCGCGCTCCTCCAGCTCCACCACCTGGTGCTGGTTCCACGCCAAGTTCGGCCACGAAGCTCGGCGGTGTCATCCGCCGTGCTCCTTCAACGGGTCGGGAAACGCCCGGGCCGGCGCTCAATAGTGGCGATGAGCGCCGGCCATTCGAACAGCCTGCTGTTCATAACGGACACCTTCTCCAGGCGCCGTTACCTGTGCGACACGGGAGCGCAGGTGAGTGTCATTCCCGCCGGCACGTCAGACAAGCACGCCGCGGGTGGGGGCCCCGCGCTGCTTGCCGCGAACGGGACGCCCATCCGTACGTACGGAAAACGCTGCCTCTCTCTGCGGTTTGGAGGGCAGGTTTTCCGATGGACGTTCGTCACCGCCGACGTGCCCATGGCACTGCTTGGCGCGGACTTCCTGTGCGCTAATGGGCTCCTGGTCGACGTCAAGCGCAGACGGCTTGTCCAGGCCGAGACGTTCAGCTCGCTCGCTTGTGCGTTGCCCAGCTCAACGAGCGGCTTGCCAAGCGGCTTGCCGAACGATTCGGTTCCGGCCACGTTGGTCTGTACGCTTCCGGCAGCGGACGCATTCACCCGCCTCCTCGCCGGCTTCCCGGCCCTCACGCGGCCCACCTTCTCGGCGGGGGCCGTCAAGCACGGGGTGGCCCATCACATCCCCACCGTCGGGCCACCGGTCTACGCCCGGGCACGCCGCCTCGAGCCGACGAAGCTGGCGGTGGCAAAAGCGGAGTTCGCTACCCTGGAGCGACTCGGCATCGTTCGGCGCTCAGAGAGCGCTTGGGCGTCGCCGCTGCACATCGTGCCGAAGCCCGGCGGGGGATGGCGACCGTGCGGGGACTATCGCCGTCTCAATGACGCCACGACTCCCGACCGCTACCCCGTCCCCCACATTCAGGACTTTTCCGCCCGTTTGGCGGGCAGGTCCTTCTTCTCGAAGGTGGACCTCATACGCGGCTACCATCAGGTCCCCGTCAGGCCGGAGGACGTCCCGAAGACGGCGGTCATCACGCCATTCGGACTCTTCGAGTTCTTGCGCATGCCCTTCGGTCTGAAGAATGCGGCTCAGGCGTTCCAGCGACTGATGGACAGCGTCCTGCGCGACTTGGATTTTGTCTACGTTTACCTGGACGATATCCTCGTCGCCAGCGCGTCCCGCGAAGAGCACCTACGCCACCTCCGCACGCTCTTCGAACGCCTGGGCCAGCATGGCCTGATTGTGAACCCCGCAAAGTGCCGGTTCGGCGCCGCCACAATCGATTTTCTGGGGCACCGTGTCACCAGGCACGGAGCCGTCCCCCTACCGGCCAAGGTGGAGGCGGTGAAGGGGTTTCCGCGCCCCCGCACGATCAGAGGGCTGCAGGAGTTCCTGGGCATGGTGAACTTTTACCATCGGTTCCTGCCCCGTATCGCCCAGCTCCTGCGCCCCCTGCACGAAGCTCTCCGAGGTAAGCCGGGCAAAGGCGACGTTACCTGGACCGAGCAGATGGACACGGCGTTCACGGGCGCGAAGCTCGCCTTGGCTAACGCCACCATGCTCGCGCACCCGGCGCCCGATGCACCGATCGCCCTCACCACCGATGCCTCGGACTACGCGGTGGGCGCAGTGCATGAGCAATGGGTGCGTGGAGCTTGGCAACCGCTGGCATTCTTTAGCCGGCAGCTTCGCCCGCCCGAACGCCGTTACAGTACCTTCGACCGCGAGTTGCTCGGACTTCACTTGGCGGTCAGGCACTTCCGCCATCTGCTCGAGGGCCGGGCGTTCACTGCCTTCGTCGACCACAAGCCGCTGATCTTTGCGATGGGCAAAGTCACCGAGCCGTGGTCGGCCCGGCAGCAGCGTCACCTCTCGGCCGTGTCCGAGTACACGACGGACATCCAGCACGTCGCGGGGAAGGACAACCCGGTGGCGGATTGCCTTTCCCGGGCCGTCGCCCACGCAGTCCACCTCGGCATCGACTATGCCCGGATGGCAGCGGACCAGGCCGCTGACCCCGACGTCCAGGCCTTGCGGACCGCCGTCACGGGCCTCCGCATCACCGAGGTGCCGTTTGACGGCGCGGGCGCGGCCCTCTTGTGCGACGTCTCCCTCGGGCGTCCTCGCCCCATCGTGCCCGCGGGCTGGCAGCGCCAGGTGTTTGACGCCATCCACGGCCTGTCCCACCCGGGCGCGAGGGCCTCCCAAAGGCTGATCGCCGACAAGTTCGTCTGGCATGGCCTCCGGAAGGCCGTCCGCGGCTGGGCCAGGACGTGCCTCGCGTGCCAGCGCGCCAAGGTGCACCGGCACACCCAGGCCCCGTTGGCCCCGTTCACGGTGCCGGAACGCCGGTTTGACCACGTCCACGTGGACCTGGTGGGACCTCTGCCCCCCTCGCGGGGTTTCACCTACGTCCTCACCATGGTGGACCGCACCACCCGGTGGCCGGAGGCCGTGCCCTTGGCGTCGACAACGGCGGCCGATGTCGCGCAGGCTTTCATCGCCACCTGGGTCGCCCGGTTCGGCGCCCCCTCAGACATCTCATCCGACCGCGGCCCCCAGTTCACCTCGGAGCTCTGGGGGGCGGTTGCGCAGGGGCTCGGGGTCCGGCTGCACCGAACCACGGCCTACCATCCCCAGGCTAACGGCCTGTGTGAGCGATTTCACCGCTCATTGAAGGCCGCGCTCCGGGCCACCCTCCGCGACGGCGGCTGGGTCGACAGGCTCCCCTGGGTCCTGCTGGGCCTCCGGACGGCGCCCAAGGAGGACCTGCGCGCATCCGCGGCGGAATTGGTCTTCGGGCAACCGCTGCGGGTGCCGGGCGAGTTCCTCCCCGACTCCACGGCACCATGGTCCGCGGCACAGCAGCGCTCCGCTCTACAAGAGACCGCCCAGAGGTTCGCCCCGGTGCCAACGGCATGCCACGGGCACCCACCGACGCACGTCGCCCCGGAGCTTCGCACGGCGGAGTACGTCTTCGTCCGCCACGATGCCCATCGGACACCACTGCGGCCCCCGTACGACGGGCCTTTCCGCGTGCTGGAGACCGGGGCGAAGCACTTCACCCTGGACATCGGCGGTACTCCTGACCGCGTTTCGGTAGACCGCCTCAAGCCGGCCCACCTCGATGTGGACCATCCACCGCCAGTGGCCCGACCCCCACGTCGGGGCCGCCCTCCTGCGGGCGGACCCCCGGCACCGCCCAGCCCCGCCGCCACGCCGCCCCCCGGTCCTGCACCCATCCCAGGGGCAGCCAGGGGCATCCCACCTGGCATCCCTGCACCCCGGACGCCGCCGATCGCCAGGGGGCGCTTCGGCCGGGTCATTCGTCTGCCCCGCAAACTGGCCCTCCAGGTGCGCGGGAATTCTGGGGGGGCGCGTGTGGCGGACACAAAAGCCCACTGGCGTGGTGACATCATTCCGCGCACCAAGTGGGCGGTGGCCACGCACCAGGGGTAGGCGTGGCCTCATGATATACACCGGGCGCCCAGCCCGGGACAGTACAGTGTTACAGTGTAGTCTTACAATAAAGACGTTTATATGTTACCGCTTGTCCGCTTCCTCCTTGCTCACAAGCAGCGCGCGTAACGCCGCGCTTTAATAGGGATGATGTTGGTTTCGAGAGTAGCTAACAGTATTGCCATCACATAGCAATCCCGACATCACTGCCTCCAGACTATTGTCTCGGGCTAGGCCGAGCTAGAAGTATAAGAAGCTCCTATATTTCATTTCTGCACAAGTATAAGAAGCTCCTGTATAATTTCAGGGACTTCTTGCAGCTTCAGTTGTCTTTCCTACTTTTCTTTTTTATCAACTTAGAGTAACCAATCACAAATGGAGATAATTATAGAATGTTGTTATTAGAGATGTTCATGCAGTTTGTAAGAAGTTGATGATCATGTACTGATATAACATTACCCAGAAGTTGATGATCATGTTCTGATATTATAACATATCCCCAGAAATTGATGATCATGTACTGATATTATAACATTACCCAGAAGTTCATGATCATGTACTAATATTATAACATTATACTCGGACCGCTAAATTGTAGTCTCATTATGTGGCTACACCACAAGAGTAATCAAGTACTGGTGTAACCAGTGGAGTTTTGGTGAAGCTTGAAGCAATAAGGGATGAAGTGTAAATGAGGCAGTGATGTAGGGATTAACAGGGTCGAAGCCTCTCGAGGAATTTATGCACGACCGGACACGTGAAAGACACTCTCGTGGGTTTTACTGTTTTGTTCACTTGAAGTGTCAATAAAACTTATTATACACTCGAAATGCAAATGTCCTCGATAAACTACTATGAGAGGATGAAAAGATACTACTGTAGCGGTTACCGGAAGCATGACACAATCACCTTGCACCGGCCGATGACGTAACCGGCGGGCGGTTACTTGCCCGGGCTCGCCCGGACGTGTCCGGACGTGCCTTGCCCGGGCGGACACTCGATTTGCATACCACGCCTCGTTGAGAGGCGTGGCTGACTTATTTGCATACCACGCCCCACCTGAGAGGCGTGGCTTTTGTGTGGTGAACTTTTGATATAAATTGCCGCCCGTGTTAACGGGCTATTCAGTGCTTTTGAGTTCTTTCGAGTTGAGCTAGAATAAATAGCTCAGTGAAACTTCGTTCCTGGTGTCGTCCATTTTGTCCGGCTTTATCGTGCGAGCATAGCTCCACAATTGGTGACCCCTTTTCAAGAACATGGCAATGAAGTCATCTGTAGCTTTGAAGCTCCCTGGCTTATGGGAATCGCACGCAGCCGTCTGGTTCGCCCAAGCGGTTTCTCAATTCGCCCTGCGGAACATTACGGAGGACACGACGCGCTACCACCATGTGGTCTCCATGCTCAACGCCTCCACTGCTGCCCGGGTCCTGAGCTTCCTACAGAACCCGCCGAATGCCGACAAATACTGCGCGCTCAAATGCCTACTCCTCGGTGCGTTTGGACTCACGGAGACCGAACGCGCGCAACAACTGCTCGACCTCCCGGGGCTGGGTGAGGCCCATCCATCTGAACGCATGGACCACATGCTTGCTCTGCTCGGTGACCACAGCCCAGATTTTCTCTTCCGCGAGCTGTTCCTCCGGCAGCTACCCGGGCAGGTACGATTAGCTTTGGCTAATTCGCCCATCACGGACCCTCGCGCCCTGGCCAAGGAGGCCGATAAATTTTTCTCGGCCAGGCGACACGTCGGAGCGGCCGCCTGGAACCCTGGGCCGACCGAGGCAACGCCCGCGCCACGACCGGCGCCACCACCGGCCGAGTTAGCGCCACTGGCGGCAGCGGCCGCCGCGATGCCCCGTCGACCGAACCCGACGCGACCGCCGGAGCCTCCACCAGAGCGGACCATGTGCTACTACCACGCCAGGTTCGGGCAGAAGTCCAGAACGTGCCGCCCATCATGCACTTTCGGCAGGTCGGGAAACGACCAGGCCGGCGCTCGCTGCCTGCCATGAGTGTCAGCCATTCAGGCAGCCTTCTGTTTATTACGGACACAGCGTCCGGGCGGCGTTTTTTGTGCGACACCGGCGCTCAGCTGAGCGTGATACCCGCCTCGGTGCAGGACAAACAGGCCGCGCTTTGCGGCCCCGCCTTGGTCGCCGCAAACGGCTCCTCCATCCGCACCTTCGGTTTGCGCAGCATCGCATTCTGCTTCGGGGGCCAGCGCTTCAGGTGGGACTTCATCACGGTGAACGTGTTCATGGCCTTGCTGGGTGCAGATTTTCTGTGCGCGCATGGGCTTTTGGTGGACGTCAAACGGCGTCGGCTCATCAACGCGGAGACCTTCAGCTCGCTCGCTTGCTCATTGAGCGGCTCCGCACCAACCAGGCTAGCCTGCGCGCTCCCGGCCGCGGACGATTTCACCCGCCTGCTCGCTGAGTTTCCCGCCCTCACGCAGCCGACGTTTTCGGCCGTCGCCGTCAAACACGGCGTCGAACACCACATCCCGACCACAGGTCCACCGGTCTACGCCAGGGCTCGTCGCCTCGACCCGACCAAACTCGCTGTGGCGAAGGCGGAATTCGATGCGCTGGAGCGATTGGGCATTGTGCGGCGCTTGAATAGTACGTGGGCCACGCCCCTGCACACCGTGCCCAAACCGGGTGGCGGATGGCGACCATGTGGCGATTACCGCCGCCTCAACGATGCCACCACCCCCGACCGGTACCCGATACCACACATACAGGACTTTTCCGCCCGTTTGGCGGGGCGGGTGATATTTTCCAAGGTCGACCTCATTCGGGACTACCACCAGATACCCGTACGGCCGATGTGCCGAAGACGGCGGTAAATACACCTTTTGGCCTCTTTGAGTTCCTTTGCATGCCGTTCGGCCTTAAGAACGCGGCCCAGGCCTTCCAGCGGCTGATGCACAGCGTGCTGCATGACCTCACCTTCCTTTTTGTCTACTTGGACGACATTCTCGTCATCAGCACTTCCCGGGCGGAGCACCTCATCCAACTGTGCATGCTTTTTGAGCGCCTCGGCCAGCACGGCCTCATCATCAACCCGGCGAAATGCCAGTTTGGCGTAACGGCCGTCGACTTCCTGGGGCACCGCATCACGAAGCGCGGGGCCATCCCGCTGCCTCCCAAGGTGGAGGCAGTCACAAGTTTCCCGCGCCCCCGCTCCATCAAGGCCCTACAGGAATTTTTGGGGATGGTAAATTTCTACCACCGGTTCGTGCCTCGCGCCGCCCAACTCATGCGCCCCCTGTACGAAACCCTCCGGGGCAAGCCAGCCAAGCACGACGTCGCCTGGACCAAAGAGATGGACGAGGCGTTCACGGGCGCTAAGCTGGCCCTCGCCAACGCGACCATGCTGGCGCACCTGGCGCTCGACGCACCCATCGCCCTCACCACGGACGCTTCCGACTACGCGGAGGGTGCCGTGCATGAACAGTGGGTGAACGGGGCTTGGCAACCGCTGGCCTTCTTCAGCCGGCAGCTTCGCCCTAACGAGCGCAAGTATAGCGCTTTCGACCACGAGCTCCTCGGCCTTTACCTGGCCGTTCGCCACTTCCGCCATCTTTTAGAGGGCCGCCCGTTCATGGCGTTTGTGGACCACAAACCCCTGGTCTTCACCATGGCCAAGGTTGCAGAGCCGTGGTTGGCCCGCCAGCAGCGCCACCTCTCCGCCGTGTCCGAATTTACGACGGACATCCGGCACGTCGCGGGCAAGGACAACGCTGTGGCTGATTGCCTCTCCCGGTCCGGCGCGAACGCCGTCCACCTCGGTGTGGACTTTGCCCGCTTGGCGGCCGACCAGACCGCCGACCCCACGGTGCAAGCCCTCCAGACAGCGGACACAGGCCTGAGGTTGGCCGACGTCCCCTTCGAGGACACGGGCACAGTTCTCCTGTGCGACGTTTCCCTGGGCCAATCTCGCCCCATCGTGCCCACCGGATGGCAGCGGCACATTTTTGACGCCCTCCACGGCCTTTT
Source organism: Myxine glutinosa (assembly GCF_964187855.1). Taxonomy (NCBI): domain Eukaryota; kingdom Metazoa; phylum Chordata; class Myxini; order Myxiniformes; family Myxinidae; genus Myxine; species Myxine glutinosa. Next base: position 32,985,647 of record NC_136273.1, read on the forward strand.
CCACCCGGGCCGGAAAGCGTCGCAGAAGCTCGTGGCAGCAAAGTTCGTCTGGCACGGGCTCCGTAAGGACGTCCGTGACTGGGCCAACGCCTGTGTCGCCTGCCAGCGCGCGAAGGTCCACCGGCACACCCAGGCCCCGTTGGCACCATTCGACGTGCGCGCGCGGCGCTTCGACCAGGTCAATCTGGACCTGGTGGGACCCCTTCCCTCCTCGCGGGGCTTCACCCACCTCCTCACGATGGTGGACAGGACCACCAGGTGGCCGGAGGCTGCCCCGCTGGCATCAACAACATCCGCCGACGTGGCACAGGCCTTCATTGGCACCTGGATTGCCCGTTTCGGCACCCCCTCGGACATCTCCTCCGACAGAGGTCCGCAATTCACCTCCGAGCTTTGGGGCGCGGTCGCCCAGGCCTTGGGGGTCAAGCTACACCGCACCACGGCCTACCACCCCCAAGCCAACGGCTTGTGCGAGCGGTTCCACCGCTCGATGAAGGCCGCTCTCAGGGCCAGCCTCCAGGACGACGGTTGGGCCGACAGGCTCCCGTGGGTCCTATTGGGCCTCCGAACGGCCCCTAAAGAGGACCTCCAGGCTTCCACCGCCGAGCTGGTCTACGGCCAGCCACTGCGCGTGCCGGGCGAGTTCATCCCTGACGCCACCGGCCCCTGGTCCGCGGCTCGCCAACGCTCGGTCCTCCAGGAGGCCGCCAGGAGATTTGCCCCCGTGCCCACGTCCCACCACGGCTGCCCCCAACCCCACGTCCCCCCAGCACTTCGCACTGCGGAGTACGTTTTTATCCGGAACGACGCACACCAGGGAACGCTCCGGCCGCCGTACGATGGACCTTTCCGTGTCCTGAAGAGGGACGACAAGTCGTTCATCATTGACATCGGCTGCAAAGCGGACCGCATCTCCGTGGACCGCCTCAAGCCGGCCCATTTGGACCTCGACCAACCTCCACCGTTGGCCCTTCCTCCACGACGGGGCCGTCCCCCGTCAACCAAGCCCCCCGCCCGACCATCCACCGCCACGCCACCTACCACCCCCACACGGATCGCCAGGGGTCGTTTCGGCCGGGTCATCAAGACCCCCCTCAAACTGACTCTCCCGGTGCAAGTTAATTCTGGGGGGGGGGGGCGCATGTAGCGGTTACCGGAAGCATGACACAATCACCTTGCACCGGCCGATGACGTAACCGGCGGGCGGTTACTTGCCCGGACTCGCCTTGCCCGGGCGGACTCTCGATTTGCATACCACGCCCCGTTGAGAGGCGTGGCTGACTTATTTGCATACCACGCCCCGCCTGAGAGGCGTGGCTTTTGTGTGGTGAACTTTTGATATAAATTGCCGCCCGTGTTAACGGGCTATTCAGTGCTTTTGAGTTCTTTCGAGTTGAGCTCGAATAAATAGCTCAGTGAAACTTCGTTCCTGGTGTCGTCCATTTTGTCCGGCTTTATCGTGCGAGCATAGCTCCACACTACAACCTTTGTTTTGTATCAGTTGGTGGGGCCGACATTTTTTATCCACGTCATCCCGACGTTAGTACCGTACGTAGCGTCGACAGTGCCAGCACACTCTCTGATAATAGTTTTGTAAAATTAACTTCAATGAAGAACTTTATCAAGACAAGATATAAGTATTTATCTGTCGTATCCAAATCCTGGTTCTGGGAAATCAGAAGACCTCGTTAATACTTAATACTTAAGTAGATTCTCGCCAGACAAAAATACAGTCACTATAAATCATCAGAAAGACGTTACGTTAGTCAAGCACACTGTACACGTGACATGCTTTCTTATCTGCGCATGCGCATAGCAAGGTTCAGGGTTGATCGAGTAGGCGTGGGAAAGGGTGTGGCCTTGCCAAACTACGATGGCCTCGGTTGAGCACGAGATAACACACTCTCAGAGAGTATCTGTAAATATTTAACTGTAGAAATAAACTGGAGAAACAAATTATAACAAAGGATTCTGCACCAAGTAAAACTCCAGTCATTGCCATTGAGAGTGGCCCAGCTGAGAAATACACCGTCTGAATAATTATTGTAATATTTGAGTAGATGATGTTCTACTACTGATTTACAAATGTTGTGGTACAAACTTTATAGACGTGCTCACCAGTGGCGTACTGAGGGTGTCTGGTAGAATTTTTTATTTTTTTTAAATTACATAATTGTTACCCCTCCACCCCCTGCTTCCACCTCCCTCTCCCAAATCCCCAACCCCAGTAGCCATAGGTAATACTAATAGGACATAGACATAAGGAAACTAGGATCTTTATATCTAAATATCAATTAATTAACCATTGACCACTCCAGGTGATGCAGTATGCCAAAACAAAGATCAAAGTAACACTTAATGACAGTTCAAATATTTATTAAACTAGGGGGCCCGTTGGTCCATTGGACCAAATTTTAATTGGGGACTTTTGGATCTTCGGGGACTTTTGGGTCTTTGGGGACTTTTGGGTGTTCGGGGACTTTGAGTCATCAGGGTCATCTAGGTCTTTTTGGTCATTGGGGACTTTTGGGTCATCTGGGTTTTTTGGGTACTCGGGGACTTTTAGGTCCTTGTGGACTTTTGGGTGATCTGGGTCTTTTGGGTTATCAAGGACTTTTGGGTCATCTGGGTGTTTTGGGTCCTCGGGGACTTTTTGGTCATGTGGGTCTTTTCCGTCATCAAGCACTTTTGGGTCATTTTCGTCATTGGGGACTTTTGGGTGATTTGGGTCCTCGGGGACTTTTGGTTCATCTGGGTCTTTTGGGTCATCGGGGGTCTTCTGGGTCAAGTGTTAAAGGGTCTTCCAAGGTCTAAGGGGTCTCAGCAGTCTAAAGGGTTAAAAGGCACATTTGAATAGTACGTAATTAATTAATAGACGTGAAAAAGTATGACACACACACACACACACACATACACACACACACACACACACACACACACACACACACACACACACACACACACACACACACACACACACACACACACACACACACACACACCTCCATTTATAGTAGATTCAATTCCCGTGGTTTCCTTGTTCAGGCTGTTTATATGACGCCATCCATGATGCGCCGATGTAACGAATCTGGCGCCGAGAAACCGTGACTTGAGATGGTTATTGATCACGTGGTTTGCTTTTGCCTTGATCCGCGACATGAGGGTTCGTGATCACGTGTGTATGGCGCTGGTACCTCGCTACTAGTACCCGACTGCAAAGCCGCAATGAGCCGGCGAAGCCAAAGCCTCTTGCCACTATTTTACCCATCACTATGGCATCAGTAGGTTAGGTCGTTGGTAGTAGGTAGGTGTAGTAGGTACCGTACCTGGTAAGACTTGGTAAAAGAGAAGAGCAGACAGTCCTCCCCAATACGGACGTACAATAAATGTCACAAGAAGCTTAAGGAAGTAACTATACGATGTGCTAGCTTAGGGCCTATTTTAAGAAATTTTAACTCGGCTTAATATACGTTTTCACAGTATGTGTGTAGTCTTCTAACTTCAGTCGCTGTCAGGACTGGTTCTCTCCGGGCACTGTGGCTTCCTCCACCAGAAGACGTTAGCTTGCAGTAAGATCAGTGCCGACAGATCAGACGATAGCGCCGTTTCAACGGCAATGTGTGACTGTCGTTAATCAAACCGTGTCGATGGTGCTGATTGGCTGACCTAAGCTGATCGCTGATTGGTCAGCTCACAAAATTTCGCACTAAAATGACACCATTTGCATTCTGGATGAGATTAAAATTGATAAAATTTACTTCTTGATTAATTCGGTGAATTCGGTCTCAACTTCAGATATTTCCGGCCGTGAAAAACTATCCCCTATGGCCGCGAGATTTCTAAAAAATAATTATTTGTCAATTTTAGAATATTTGATGCCGTTTTCAACCTCCGAAACGCGTAATAAGCTTTTTTGAAATATTTTTTCAAATGCTCGAATCTCATTGGTTCCGGTGTTTGGTGACGATTTTCGTTGAAGATAACGAGGTTGGTCTTAAAGTATTTTAATTACAAATTAGAGGTGCATAAGATTGTGCATCAAACAAAGACGGGTGAAACAAACTCCTATTGAACTTTTTCGCAAATTTGTTATGCATACTTCCGCATCCGGAAGATGGCGGCCTCCACTGAGTGATTTGGTTTTTGAAATATTTTTCCAAATGCTCGAATCTCATTGGTTCTGGTGTTTGGTGACGATTTTCGTTGAAGATAACGAGGTTGGTCTTAAAGTATTTTAATTACAAATTAGAGGTGCATAAGATTGTGCATCAAACAAAGACGGGTGAAACAAACTCCTATTGAACTTTTTCGCAAATTTGTTATGCATACTTCCGCATCCGCAACATGGCGGCCTCCATTGAGCGATGTGGTGCGTCAAAGCTTCGAAATTCTCAAGCCAAGGGATCCAGCATAATCTGGTTTTTCAACATAATACGTACGCGTTCATTGACAACACTGGCTTCGACGGCTATTATTTTATTTTCATAAATGTAACAATGAAAAACAAGGCATTTCCCGAGACATGATATTTTTGCTGATATTATTTGATGCCACATAACATTATCACGCATATCGCCGACACTGAGGCGAATGTGTCTAGCGGCTCCGCCCCCATCAAGCTGATTGACAGTCATAGCCACGCCTACCTCAGCCCCATTCTTTTACATAGGAATGTCGTTTTCCGTCCATTTCGAGGAATCCTTTAAAGCTACGAGAATTATACCAAAGGATGTTGCAGGAAGTAAAAGTCTGTGGAATGGTAGCAGAATCATTGCCCTTGATAGAGGCTGCTCAGAAATATGCCGTCTGAAGAAGATTATTATTCTTATTCTTATTATTATTCTTATTATTATGAACAAGATGAAATCCTACGTTTGAGCGATGTCGTTTTTTCGCTTTATTTTGCCTTTTCCATGGTCTGGAGAACTGAAAAGTGATCCCCACCTCGACAATCAGCTGAACAGACCAGGTAGGCTCTCATGTGTAGCCGAAGCGACTTTTTAAAGAAGATAATCCAACTTTACTTTTGTATGTAGCAGATGGGAGCGACATTTTTTTCCCGCGCCATCCCTACATAGAGAGTACTAGTGTACTCTCTGATGTGTGTGTGTGTGTCTATATATATATATATATATATATATATATATATATATATATATATATATATATATATATATATGTATTTGTGTGCGTGTGTGTATAAATGAAAATGGATTCTTTAGCTTAATTAGTTGATTAGTTATACTGTCATTGGCAGGTTTAGACCATATATATTGTAAACTTCAATCTAGGCCTGCCAGGATAGTGTTTAAGAGAACCTTTGTCTCTACACTCCATCCCTTCGTATTTGTCACTGTTAAATGTCCTTATTTCTCATTTTAAAAATCTGAGTGATACCGTTGTCCTCTTTCTCCTCCCGCGTCTCGCCACCATTAATGGCTCTCGAGCCGAAGGGAACACGTTTCTTTTAAATCACTCCAATCAACGGTGTGCTCAAGCCAGGCGACCAATGAGCCCGTCTGAGGTTGTCAAGTGAGTGACGGTTTTGAACCATGTTTTTGGGAAGAAACAGCTGGGGACCTCCACAGGGTGAGCAGAGTGAGCGGGGTTCACCCAGCCTCTCCACAGAAGTCGTTACGAGGACTCGTTAGCAGAGCATCTTCTTCTTCTGTGTGGTGATATGGTGATAATACTTTCTTCCAAACCTGCCAAATTAGGATTTTTTCGAGAAACGAGGTGGTCCAAACCCAGTTAATGCTAAAAACCGACTGACGGACGAGAACTACTCTTTCTCACAGTCACTGACCTGCTGGTTGTTGTTTCGGAAGAACTCGGCCGTGTTCTCGATGACCTGCTCGTCTGAGAGTTTTGCATAGGGCTGTTCTCTGCAAACGGTCATGACCTCCCAGAGGGTCACACCAAACGCCCACACGTCACTCGCCGTGCTGAACTTTCCCTGCACAGCAACACACCAGCTTCAGAAACCTTTGCTTGAACCTCTCCTAAAATCGACAACAAAAACTAATGATCATTTCCAAAGTGTCTTTTGATTGAAGGGCAGATTTACCAACGATGCAGCGCAATGAGTACCCATCACAGATTAGGACAACAGCAAAGGATTTGACCAAGGTACCTTAACAAACAATAGCCATCTACAGTCACGTGAAAAAGTAAGTACACCCCATGTAAAGTTTTGACTTTTTCAACATATTTCAACATACAGCTATTTGATCTTCATTTCAACAATATTGATAGATAATGGTGATATTATATAACAAATATCATGAAACATTTACATTTTGTAGTCCATTGTATAATTTAAATAAACATAAATGCAAATTTCGCATGTGGAAAAAGTAAGTACACCCTTGGCTCTAATAGGTGGTATTGCCCCCTTTGGCAGAAACAACCTCAAGTAGGCGTTTCTTATAACTGTCCACCAGTCTCTGACATTGACTGGGAGAAATTTTTGCCCACTCCTCCATGCAAAATTCTTTCAGCTGTGCGATGTTTGAGGGGTTTCTTGCATGCACAGCTCGTTTCAAATCGCCCCACAACATCTCGATGGGATTTAGATCCGGGCTTTGACTTGGCCATTCCAGAACCTTCCATTTCTTTCTTTTCAGCCATTCCTTGGTGGATTTACTGGTATGTTTAGGGTCATTGTCATGTTGCAAGGTCCACCTTCAATTGAGCTTCAACTTTCCGACAGATGGCCTCACATTATCCTCAAGCACCCTCTGGTACAATGAAGAATTCATAGTGGATTCTACGATGGTGAGCTGCCCAGGCCCTGATGCAGCAAAGCTGCCCCAAACCATAATATTTCCACCACCATGCTTTACAGTTGGTATCAGGTTCTTGTGGTCAAATGCTGTCTTTGGTTTTCGCCAAACATGTCTTCTGACACTGTGGCCAAATAGCTTTACCTTTGACTCATCTGTCCAGAGCACATTGTTCCAGAAGTGCTGGTCTTTGCCTAGGTGTTCATTGGCAAACTTTAGTCTTGCCCTGATGTTCTTTCTGGACAGCAAAGGTTTCCTCCTGGATCACCTCCCATGTAGATCAAATTTGTGCAGCCTCTTTCTAATGGTAGACTCGTGTACTTTGACATCAATAGTTGCAAGAGGTACCTGTAGGTCCCGTGATAACATTCTGGGGTTCTCACAGACTTCTTTCAGCATCTTGCGGTCTGCTCTCGGGCTGAACTTGCTGGGGCGGCCTGGCCTGAACAAGTTGGCAGTTGTTTGGAATCTTCTCCACTGTCTTGTAGATGATCTTCCGGACAGTCGAATGATTGATTTCAAATTGTTTGGAGATCTTTTTAAATCCCTTCCCAGACTCGTAGGCATCTATAACCTTCTTTCTGAAGGCCTCAGAGAGCTCTTTTGATCTAGGCATGGTGACGCCACACATTTCAACAACAAAGAGCAAACCAAACTAAATGTCTGAGGTTTAAATAAGACAGGTTCCTCCAAGATCCTCTCTAACGATGTTCTAATCATTTGCACCTGAGCTGGTGCACCTGATTCTAATTTTAGGTATTTGAAGTAGTGATAAATGTAGGGGTGTACTTACTTTTTCCACTTGCGAAATTTGCATTTATCTTTATTTAAATTATACAATACAACACACAACAACATACATGTTAAAGGCCATTTTCCCTGCTAGAGCAGGAGTTAGCCTTTTATACATTATACAATGGACTACAAAATGTAAATGTTTCATGATGTTTGTTGTTTTATATCACCTTTATCTATCAATATTGTTGAAATGAAGATCAAATAGCTGTATGTTGAAATATGTTGAAAAAGTCAAAACTTTACATGGGGTGTACTTACTTTTTCACGTGACTGTATTTTTAAAAGTCACTTTAGGATCTTAAACATCTACAAATGCTGAAGGATAGCAAGTATAGTGGCTGTTGTGAAAATATAAGGTATGTTAAAGTTGAAATGGTCCACAGGTTTACTATAATCTGATAAAATAACAATAAACGGTCCCAAATCGTAAAGAAAGAGCCACAGTTACAGGATGTGTGGCCCAAGTCTTCGATGAACTTGCCGGTAAGGCCTAACTGTTCAACTGGATGTGATTCTGGGAGGAAATGATAATTTCTTCAAGGTTTCGGTGATAGCTTGCCCACTCTTCACGAAAGATATTTAAGGTCCACCAACTAATGCTAGCGGATAGGACACCTAGTTTAAAGTCCATCTGAGGGAGACACTTTGTAATGCGACAGCCCTGCCTGGAAAGCATCAATGTGACAGTTTACAGTTGGGTCAGGGATCAAAACAGAGTAGACAGCTAAAAGGTAAGTGCACTAGACCCTTTGACCTCTGCATCAACCGGATATATAATTGTTGACATCTGTGGTTGATAAAAACTCAAAGAACCATTCAACGAATATCTCAAAAAATTACAAACAATACTACTTCTGTTTACATCTGGTGATCATGGTGATTGTGAAACTATCCTGAACCTGTTTAACATAATGATAACTAGAGCAAGGTCGATGGTGCGCAATCACAAATCCCACACTTCCCACCTAAAGGAAAGTTGAAAGATGGCAAAAGGTTCCACCAGGAATGATATGATATCCTGCTATAATTTGTTTGACCCCGAGGTAAGTCCCCACTCAGTGGGGCATGAATCGGGGGTCAGATCCCAAAAATTGTTACGTATTTCATGCCTCCCCTAATGTTGATTGCATATACAGTACAAAGATTCATCAAAAAATGTTTACAAATGTGCCCGTAATTGCAATTTTCTGGGACCTTTACTTAACCTTTTGACCCCGCCCAGGGGGCGTGTCCAACATTATACTGCTCTTGCAACTTCGTGCCAACTGGTGATCATAACTCTCAAGTTTGGTGAATTTCTGTCCAACCGTTTCGGAGGAGATAGAGTAATGGACAGACGTAGCCGATTACAATATCCCTCTGTTTTTTTTCAAAAGGTGTTAGGATAACTAAAATGACACTCGGGAGAGCGCATACCTCCACCAGGCTGAACACTTTATGCTTTGTATCCACTGATAGGCCAGATCTGCATCCGCATCTGAACCAAAATCTCATCGACTTGTTTTTGTCACCAAACCAACTCATCCACCTAGTTTTGTCATAACCTGTCCATAATGTTTTGAAATATTGTTCTATATATAGCTTTTGGCTCTATCTTTCTAAACTTATAGTTTAAACGCTAGATAGTATAAATATAACCACTATATTGTGAAGAATTTCTTTGAAAATTCAAGTATCCTGATCCAGGCCAGATCTTCACCAAAATGTAATCAATTCGTCCATGTCACACACCCAACAAACATTCCCACCACGTATCGAATCTGTGCATACCTTTTGAGATATCCTGCTCACAAACAGACAGACAGACAAACAATGATTGATGTCATGCAGAGCATGATACTTGTGAAATCCCAATAAACACCATCCTTGTTGAGTACCCAGCCTCCAGGTGGGTGAGGATTGTGCATTACCTGATGTAAAAAGTGTAGTCTGTAACTTCTATTTCAGGAAGACTCTACATATATATGTTTGTGTAGTGTGCGTCTAAAGAGATCTAATGGGTCTACAGACCCAAGGTGTCTAAGGGTTGTAAAGGGTCTAAGTGGGCCAAATGATCTATATGGGTCTTCAGGGGTCTGAAGATCTAAAAATTATTTTCCAATAGTACTTAGAGTCTAAACTAAAGGGTATAAAGGTCTAAGGGTTAAGGGGTCTAAATGGTCTAAAGGGGGTATAAAGGGTCTTAAAAAGGTGTAAAATGGTCTAAAGGGGTCTAATAGGTCGAAGGGTCGAATAGTGTAAGGGCTCTAAAGGTCTACCTGTCTACAAGGAATGTTCCAATGGTCCATAATTAATATACATAATTAATAGACTGATGTAGTGAAGCTCCAATAATAAGTAATTCATAGACATTCTCACAGTCCAAGTCACGTTCAAATAGTACGTAATTAGTAGACATACTCACATGGGCCAAGGCTTCACCTCAAGGGTTCACCATCAACCCGTGTTTTTCGGTTTTATATACAGTATATAATACATAGATATCAAGTGAATCGGATGAGAATTGATGATTTATTTGACCTTGACCTTTTTGACCTATTGACCTCAAAACCAATCACTACCAATACCATGTGGTTACCTTTTGTGAGGATAGGCATAAAAATGCGACCTGTAGGTGATTGACATACAGACAAAAAGACAGACAGAGTAACAGACCAGGCCAACCAATAAACTTGAGAATCTTCGATTTTGCAAGTAAGACACAGACAAACAAAGGTGAAAACATAACCTTTGCCCACCTTCGGTGGCAGAGATAATAATAAAAAGTCACAATGTAATGAGTGGGACATCGGCCTACCAGCAGGATACTCTCCCAGGCCATCCAGCGAATGGGAAGAACGGCTCGGCCCTGAATGCGGTAATAATCACTACTGTAGAGGTTCCGACTCATCCCAAAGTCACCGATCTTGATGGTGAGGTCGTGGCCCACTAAGCAGTTTCTTGTCGCCAGGTCTCGATGGACGTAGTTCAAGGAGGCCAGGTATTTCATGCCGGAAGCGACCTGTGTAACGATGCGCATCAGCGCAAGAAGGCTGCAAAAACAGGAAGTGATAAAGATGGATTACATTTCCAGGATCTAAGTTCGAGGCAAGTTCGACAATGATTTTATCCGAGTTCTTGTTCTGTAACGATTTGGGTAATGCGGTAGATTGAGAGAAAGAAAATAAACAAAGGTAGCGAAGCAAGATCGTGGAACCTGAAGAGTTAGTAACTAACAAAGCAGGTACAGGCTCCAAGCAAGCACACCTGATGTTCTGGGCGTCATGTGACGAGGAATCCTGCTCAAGCTTATGACGTTGAAGAAACTGATGCAGGTCACCATGCGGCATGTACTCAGTCACCATTACCAGGGGGTCATCTCGAAGACACACGGCCAGGAGGCGTACAATATTAGGGTCACACAGACGGGAGATGGTCTTTATCTCTTTCACAAAGTCACTCCTAAGAGAGAGAAAAAGAGTGGTATTAGTGGATGAGGCCATTTTGCAATTGTGGGTCAAAGCTCGACCAGTTTGAATAACGGATGGATACGCATCAGGGTTATATCTCAATGTAAATCAAGCGTGTTCAGCTCAAAGGCCTCAGCCACCCACCGGGCACTCACAGATGCATCTTCCCTGAGGATCTTGACAGCAACCAGAACATCCTCAACACTCTCATCTCCGGTGAACCCTGGCAAACCTTTTGCAGCGCATAAGAGGACCTGTCCGGTGGAAAAGTACCAGCAACATATCGATTAGCTGGCCCTTCCAATGAACTGACTCCGAAAGATCCCTGGTAAAAATCATGATATTTTTTCGGTTCTCAAGTCCTCCAATTGGTTGTCACCTACCTAATCTATGCGATTCACACCTTACCTCTCCAAATTGACCCTCTCCAAGCTTTTCCTTGAGCTGTAGTTGCTCCCGAGGCACCTCCAGGGATTGGGGGTCCCAGAATGGACCATCGCCGCTGGCTGCTGGGACCGCATAGGTGTTTAACCCTGTGACACCTTGTAAATCCAAGATGTCGGCCACGGCATAATGCCTTGCACCATCGACACCCATCTCCAACTCAGCGTATTCTCCTGTAGGTGAGAACCCATTAATCTCTGTTTGCGATCATCTTTATTATAATTAGCATCTCTTTTAAAATATCCATCTTTTTAACAATTATCTCAATGATGATCATGTATAGAAATCGCACGATGGATAAAGACGCCAAATTTCGTTGTACAGTACTTTTACATGGATTACAAAGGGACAATAGACAAGTGAATACAGACCGAGGGATTCGATCCTGGGATCCCAGCATCATCAGATTAGTCCTCAAATGGGATGTTTGTATAGCAAGTGGTTGTATAGCCTCTTATGGTTAAACTGCCAAAATCAAGACTCTCTGCTCACCTTCACTCCTTCATTCCTCTTTTCTCCCACCTCTGTAACAAACTCCCCCACTCTCTTCAATCCCACTCCTCCCTAGGCTACAGGCCTTTAAAACAGCTGTTCACCACCATCTCTTATCTTCCCCCTTCCAAAGCCTTGATCTTTTCTACCCCCGTTAATTCACCCCAGATCCACTTTTTTGAAATACCGACTTCTTTCCTGGAAGTCCTAGCAGTGTCCTTGTGTTTTTTTTTTTTTACCTCTCCCATCCCCACCCCCTTCCGATGCCTCCTCCCTCCAAGCCCTCTCCCTCCCACAGATCTACCGATGTCCCTGCTCTCCCGATCTTGTCTCCCGCTCCCTTTATCATATGTTTTATGTGTCAGTTTGTCTTTTTGTGATCAATGTTAGCTCTTACACGAGCCTCGATATTGTATACAAAGTGCAACTTGCATTGGGTCTCATTCAGTCAGAAGGTAGCACCATCCAAACCTGCAATTTGTAGTCTTCCAGAAGCAAGATCTATTCGTGGGTGCATGAGTTCTAAAGTAGGACGACAAGCGTCACCGATTCACTGTGGCCGCGCCATGCCTATCACTTACGCACGTCGAAGACCGAATTAGCAGTGACGAAAATACCACCCAGATGGACATCAGTCACGGTTCCACATCATGTTGCGCACGACGCGCTAGGTGTGCACAGGTGGCGGATCCATGACAGCTGACTAATCGCACGAAGAACCGACGATTGGCATGCGCAATCATCGATTTGCAATATCGAGGCCGAATGGTTTGGCTTCCTGAATGGTATCATGGCCACTACCATACATTGGACTCACTGAAGAACAAAGAGCAGCATACCAACTGCCCTTCTTCAAATAAAAATTTCAGCCTCTCCATTGGTAGGATGAAAGGTCATCCTGCGGATGTTGTGGTCACCTGTTTGGACCTCTATTGGAGAATTATATCTGACGAGGTTCAAGAGAAGGGTTTCAAGGGTACCAAATTATTGTTTCAAGCCAAACATTATGGCTTTAGTAGTATGGTGGCAAAAATGCTTGGGCAGGCAAGGGGACTACTATGGCTTCCTCAACGGCCCAAAGTATTCCCCACTTCCTGTGGGTTTGGCCAGGGAAAGTTTTAGCCCAATTTTTTTTCCATTAATTAGCTGGCCATGCCTGATGTTCAAGTTAAGCTGATTCTGGTAGGAATTTCTAATTTGTTCAGGGTAAAAAAAAATGAATGAATGATCGTTTTAAGGCCATTTTCCCTGCTAGAGCAGGGGTTAGCCTTGCGGGCCCCATGACAATCATGGTTCCCTGTTTGAGGCAACGTTTTTATGGCCGGATGCCCTTCCTGACGCCAACCCTTGGTCACGCTCTTACGATGCGCAGGGATACGGTGTACCTATTCTAAACCGGGGTACACACCGGGATCATTCATCCCAGCAAGCTGGTACTCAATGTTGTGGGTGCTGTCAGGGTGCTGACAATAAATTGCCTACTCTCCATGAAAGACAGGATGCAATATTTAGCATCTGCCAACTAATGCTAGCAGATGGGACATTCAGCTTAACGTCCAGCGAAGAGAGAGCACACTTTGTGATGCCAGTAAACTACCAATGTAACAGTTTATAGTGGGGCAGAGATTTCAAACCCAGACGAGACAACTCAGAGGTAAGTCCGCACTACGTCCACACCATCCTGTTGGACATTGGAAAGCAAGGAGACAATGAAGACAAATGATCTATCAATCACAGCCATCAGATTAGTATGAAACTTCATTTGCTTGGATGTCCTGTTTCATTTGACTTCCCCTCATCCATATTGAAAACATTTTAATTACCTTGGCCACCGAAGGTGGGCCGACGTTATGTTTTCACTCCTGTCTGTCCCTTTGTGAACAGGATATCTCAAAATATTGTGGACAGATTCGGACAAAATTTGGTGTAGAGGTTGGGTATGGAACATCGATGAAATGATTAAATTTTGGTTCAGGTCCAAATCCAGATCCGACCTATCAATGGGATACAACACCTAAACTGTTCATCCTGACGGAGGTATGCGCTCTATCGAGTGCTGTTCTAGTTACATCTCTGATAGTTAAGAGAAAAAGACAGACAAACACACATTTAACATAATGAGAATTACCCCCGTCACTTGCACTACTTTCCGCTCGCCAGTGAGGGAGATTCAAAGGTTGTTGGTATCCCGGTGGGAGAGGTGGTGCAGGAGGAACACGCTTGTACAGAGATCGATGGCGGGGCAAAGTTATTGCCTCACTGGGAAGTGAGAGCCGCACAGCCATATTCTCCTCCAGGATACGGTGAGGGGCCTTTTGAAGACAACAGAAGGTCAAATAATTGAGAAGGTTAAACAAAGAAAGAAACAACATTGATAGGAATAATTATATCAAACTAGAACAATGCGACTGTGTCGCCAATATGCCTCGGCATAGTCCCACAATGGGTAGATGCCATCCCTCTGCATATGCATCCCATACGGGTAGTGGATCACGTTTGTGAAGTTTCGTATTGATCGGATAAGGTTCGTTTTTCTATCCAAGATGGCTGCCAAACCACGTGACCTATGACATCATCATTTTCAAACTATATGCAACAGTGCTATTAGATGATATTTGTAAAATTTCGCATCAATAGGGTGAGCGGTTTCCGAGTTATAATTATTTAATATTTTCCTTCGATCCAAAATGGCTGCCAAACCATGTGACCTATGATGTCATTAATTTAATATTTCAATACAAATGGGGCATAGATCATGTGCATGCAATTTCAGATTTTTCGGATAAGGAATTTGATTAAAACATTTTGGCTGGTATACCACTTCACCTATGATGTCATCATTATCATGATTTTGTTCCCCATTGGGAGTACTTGAAAATGTGCCAAGTTTAAAAATTTTCCATTCAGCAGTTTCCGAGAAATAATTTTTTAATTATTTGCTTTGAATCTAAGATGGCTGCCATACGACGTGACCTATGACATCACAATTATCAAAACCATTCTGCATGGGTGTCACTCCTACCCTGAAAGTTTCGTCTCAATCGGACATATGGTTGCTGAGAAAAACGAGGTTTAGCCCGGATGGATGGACGGACGGACGGACGGACGGACGGACGGACGGACGGACAACCCAAAAACATAATGCCTCTGGCGACGGAGGCATAAAAACGTTTGGGGTGAGGGTTGGAAAAATTGCAAGAAGATAATAGAGTAGGGAGGTTTAGGAGATATTGAAACAAAAGGGCAGTGGAGCAAAGTCAAGAACATTTGAGGGGAATTTCAAAAACTACATAAGTGAAATACTGTACTCACAACAGTCCAAGACATGGTCAAGTTCTATATTTTTAAATATATACATATATGAAGTAAAGATTTGTGGTTGGGAGTATAAAAATGATCCATAACGCGTTCTCCAACCTGTTAAAATCAAACAAATAAAATTTTGTTTCCCTCGACGTTTCAATCATCAACAACACGTTGTTGACCTTCCTCAGGAGAAAAAAAAACTCCTTGATTTCCCTCCCATGTAAATTATAATGAGGGGGTGGGCTATGCTGGATGACCAATCACAAAGCAGCGCATTCAGAATCTCATGAACAGCAGCCAGTCCGATCGAAGGGGTTAACCAACCGATGGTAAGCCATGATGGTAATGTTAATGGCATTATTGTGGTGATTCTTCACAGATTGGAAGATTCACAGAGGGAAGAGGCTGGACATATTGCCATGTGATCTTTGCTGATTGGAGTAAAAATCACCACGATAGTCAACCCTGCCGGCACAAGAGTCCACCAATCTGGGTTTCTTTCACCACATGCTCTACCCTCTTTCTTGCCCAGTTTGTTTGCATGACTGTTGTGTGTAGACCCATGGGTGGGGCAATTTTTTCACACTTAACTATTCTCATTGTCTCTGTGATCAGGATTCCACTCCCTCTGCTGCGTGTAATAAATTATTTGTTATGAGACAATCTGTTCCTCGTGGTACTTTGGCAATCAAGATAATCTAATTTTGTATTTTAAAATTAATTTTCTGAAATTTCTACAATTTGTTTTTCACTTGGATGTTGTGGGTTACAATGTGTAAATAAATGTGGAAAAAGTCTGGTTTAATGCAATTTAATTCCAGGC